>NW_008592773.1:4918-23107 GCF_000691845.1 Merops nubicus
TGGCTGCATGCTTGTGGTTTTTTTTTTTTCCTCTATACTGACTTCTTGGCTTTCCATGGAGTCAACTGAGGGCCCTAAACCACCAGAAAATCCACACTATGAAAAAAAGTAGGTGTTTTCTTCTGATTTAGTTCCCCCAACTGGTTCATCTTGAAGACAGACTGGTACAGGCAGGCAACTGCAGTGGGAGGAAGGGGATGGGGACACGTGGCTGTGCAATTGCTTTCACTGAACTGAGTCCTCAAGTTGCTTGAACTCTGCATACCAAACCCCCCAGAGTCATGGATGTCATGAGCACAACAGCTTAGCCTGAATGTTATTAATTTAACGTGGAGCTGGAAAAATGAGTGAAGATGTCAAAGTTCTTGACCAATCTGTTAGACTGGCCACGTGCTTCCAGCTGTAGTTTTCCAAAGAGCATATTGTGGCAATGGAGAACACAGGAGACAAGGGAATGTAAAAACAGTGAATTGAACATACTCCCCAAATCATTCACTTATTTCAACAAACAGGAATCACATTGATGTAATATACGACTGGTTTCAACGCTAAAAGCAAATCAAGGGCTGGAATGTACTTACATGGCTAGACAGTAAATATCTTTGAGTCCTTATAATCCATTAAATTGCAAGAGTGTGTCTGCTTGTCTAGATGGAAGGAGACATCTCCCTACCACTGTCATTTACTCCTCCACTCCCTGCTTCTTTAGCCTTTTCTCGTTTTGTTGTTGTTTTTCTTTTGAATGGAGCTTCCTTTGTATGTGTGAAACTGCTGCTACTCCCACCCGAGTTTTCTCCTGAAAGCTGAGTAAAAGTACTGTGCCAATTCATGCACCAGTGGATGTCCCTTTTCCACTGCCAGGGGCCACTTCCAGGCATCATAAGATGGGATTGAACAGCGTGAGGCTGAGCCACCCTCTTGTGCTTGAACCAACTGCATTGCCAAGTAGCCCTTGTGCTGGTACATGGAATATTCTTATTTTATCCCAGTCTGCCCAGTTTTATGGCTAGGTTGACCCAGTGGTTTTCCAGTGAAATATCTTTAAGGTTGATAAATATTGGTTCAGGGAAATAAATCTTTTTTTCAACATGCTTTAGTCTTGGTAGGTGGCTTTGGAAGTGTGCCACAGAGTGGCCACCTGTGTGTCTCAGCAGTGTGTGTCTGAGGCATGAGACCAGGATGCAGAAAGGGGGTGGAGGTGTCAACAGTGTCTATTTTTTCTGGTTTATCTGTCTGCATTAAACTGATAGGAAATGGCATCACCTCCCAGGGTGCTCTGGAAACTTATTATGTGTACAAGTGGAGATCCTGAACATGCAGTGAGGAGCGTGGATGTTTAGCCTCGCTCTCTGCAGTCCATGTCAGTGTTGGTTTCATTGTGTTGGTGCTCTCATTAGCTTCAGGTGGTGATCATGTAAATCAAAATGCAAAACAAACAAACAAAAATTTTCCCTTTTTCTCCAGTCTTTCACAAAATCCAAGGTTTGAAATTATTGCTCTGAAATCTGTGATGCTTTCTATCAACATATTACTGTTTCAGTAGCTGTGTGGGGTTCTTTATTGCCTGAACAGTAGTCGAGTCCTCACACTTGTCCAATGCAGCAAATTAACTCTGTGAGGCAATGCCCAGATCTCAAGTCTGAAGTCTTTTTACACCCTTAGTGTTATAATTTCCCATAAATAATATAACTGGGCATGCATTCTCTATGCAAAATTATATATAGGATTAATGGGTACTGTTTACTACAGACCAGAAGTGTGCTCTCAGTTAGTCACTTGGGTGGTTAATAGTGTTAGGGGCTGGCCAACCCCTAAAACCATCTTTTTTGAAAGAAAACACATGCCAAGGTGAACGACTAATCATTTATATTACTGAAATTATGGAAACTTGTAACTTCAGAATGTGCTACCTAGTGTTTACCTCCAAGTCTGCAGGAATTTAAAAATATGCACGTTTGAAGTTAAATCTTTAGTCTAAACAGCTTTTCAAGTAGCTTCATAATGGAGCTGTTGTTATTTTCCTCCAACTGAACTCCCAACACCTAAGACCTCAAGGCTGTGTAGCTGCTATTTTCAGAGGTGCTGAGTGCATACAGCTGCTGTTGACTTCCCTCCGTATTCTGGATGTTCAACACTTCCCAAAATGAGTGCACACAGCATCTGCTGCTGCCACTGGAGCACCAGAGTTCTGCTAAAAGCCCCATGACAACAGTATCACCTTGCTTTGGCACCGACACATTACAAGCTTAAGAGAGGCTGAAAAAAAATCCTACTTTGGAGTAATTTTAAAGCTTAACGATTTGTCTGAAGCAGGTAGAGAGCATAGATATGATAGTGTCAAGCCTTTCCCATCCTCCAAAAACTGAAGCACCAACAAGGCACTTCCCAGACGTGTTGATTCAATATTTATCCTCCAGCTGAGGTGTTCAAGCAGGGCTTGGGGAGCAGATGATTCTGCTGAACTGGCAAAGCTGAAGGTTTTGTGATTTCCACAGCCAGCCCCTAACCTCCAGTAAAGGAGGTTTCCTTGGGCTGAAATAGCCATTTTTAAGTGTTGCACTCCAGCCTGTCGCCGGGACGTGGCGTGAAAACCTCTGAATAATGGGAATTGCTTTGTGTGGAAGGAGAGGGGACAATTATTTCAAACCTTTCATTTTCACAGGCTATTACACTGCTGCCAATTAACAATTGCTGCAAGCTGACGTGTAATTTAGAAGAGGAGCTCTGCACGCTTCTAGCTGAACAAACCCACTAAGACAGATGGAAAGAACCACGGAGCTCTGAGCTGGGTACGTCCAGCCTGGAGAACCTGGGGTTGTTCCCATCTGAAATACCTCTGTAAATGTTCAGCGTTAGCCAAGGTGGGTGTAGAACGTTCAAGTCTCTCCTCTCAGAGCTGTTAAAGAGCTCTTTCAGGCAAGGAGACACGTGCAACTGTAAAGCTGTCTTCCTTGATAGCCTTTGAAATATAAAACTCTGAACTCAGACCACCAAGAAATATTGGGCACGCCAGCTAATGTTCACAGCAGTGGAGTCGTCGTGTTTTCTGTGCATGGCTCAAGATATTTCATTAAATATCTGTCAAGTAGCAGAGGTTGTTGGATGTTTCAAAGCTGAGTATCTTCAACGTTATCTTCTTTTGTTTAAGTTGGTAAGTAATAAAAAATAATAGTTTTCATTGTTGGTTCAGACCTCAAGGATATACTCCTGAAGTCTTTGTTACCAAGAATATACTCCTGAAGTCTTTGTTAGCAAGAATATAGTGCTGAAGTCTTTGTTACCAATTTCTTGCCACTGGTACAGATATAAAAGAGCTAGCAGAAATTTATTTATAGAGATACAGTTATTGCAGACTTCTGAACAACAGATTAAAGGGACTGTTGGTTATTTCGTTCAGCAGTGAATGTTTTCCTAATTATGAGCTATCTATTTTCTTTCCAAATATTGAAATGTGAAGAAAACAAATGTTTAGCAAACTGAGCTCTGAATTTCAAACAATTCTGTGGGAAAATGTGTCTTGCATTCACAGCAGGCTCTGCATGTGCTGCTCTGTTAATGTATCATGGGAACCTTAAGTAAGCATGGCAGTACAGGCAGGAGAAGGGAGGATTTTTAGAAAACTACCAGCAGCATTGCTCTACTAACAATAAATCAAAATACAACTTTTATGTATTAATCATCAGCTGCTCAAAACCACCATTTACCTCTAATGTGGAAGAGAAGGTTTGCTTGTGAAGGTGTGAAAGAAACTCATCCAAATGCTTCTCCTCTGCAGTATGATCTTTCAGCTCTTCGTTTAGCAGAGGAATATCAGCTGGGTCATACGAGTGTAGAAATTCATAATGTTTTGCATGGAATGTGATAAAAACATTCCTGTGTCCAGGTGTTTTATTGCTGGCACAAGTGCATGACTCCAAGTTATAGAAATAGTTCTCTTCTGGGTTTTCTAGCTACCCAACACTCTGAACTCTGCTGGGGAGGTCTCTGCAGGGTGGCACCATAGCTCAGGTTGAACATCTGCTGGTGTGTACATACTGTAATCGAAATACCCTCTTGGTCCAGAAACCTCATGCAGGTTTTCCAGGCCAGCACACAGACCTTGAGCATCCCCAAATGAAGAGCTGTGGTAGAGAGAGTGCCACAGGCACCAGGACAGCTGGGTCCAGGCTTTTGTAGTCACTCTGCTCTCACCTCTTCCCCCTTAGCACAATGTTGGTCTCTCTCCTTCCTTCTTAGCTTTCCAGCATGTAAATTTTGAGGGTGTGATCCCTCCTGTCAAAGAAAACTTGTAATGTGATGCCATAAAACCATTCTTGAAGGTCTAACACATATTCTAGATAATCCTCAAGAGTCACAAGAGCAAACTACTACCACAGCAGGAACTGAACTTGTAATACTTTGTTGGGTGAGTTTAGGCAAGTTACTTTATCTGCCTGAGTGAGTCTCAGGTTCCCCATCTGTTAAAGAAGAGTGCTTTGTAAAAGTACTTTAAGATCTGCTGATTAAAACCATTTTCATCCTTTTTCTGTGTCTGTGAACACTTTTCATGTGGGAAATCCTGTGTAGTTATATACGTATTCATCACAAAAACAGGAGAGAAAAAGGGGCAAAAAAATCCAAAGAGCTATACATTTTTTTTCTATTACTGATAGTGTGCACTGATTAGAAAGGATTAGAATCTAATATTTTCCAAAATAAATAAAAATAAAAGGGATTATTTAACAAGCTTGTGTTCAAAGACCATAACTCACAGTGAGTCTGTGTGTTTTGAACAGTTTATTTGTAAGAAAATATACTAAACCCATTAGACTGCTGCTGCTTCGGAGCAGTGTGGAGACATAATTAAAGCTTCAAGAGAGAAAAGAGCATGGTGGGAGTTTTATGACCATAGGCTGATATTTTTTAAAAAAAACATTATGCTGGTTTTTCCTGTGTGGAAGACTTGTAGAAGTGCAGGCTTGGAAGATTAAACTACCAGGAGTTACCTGCAGGTTCCTGGATTCTGGGATTTCACCATTCTCAGAATAACATCCTGAACATTTCTGTTTGTATTAAAAGGACTGGGTTCATGGGACTGAAAAATGAGCTATAAATCCTCAACATTTTTCTAGTTAAATCTGTGAGTTCAATCATCAGAAGACTTCCTCTTGCTTCTTTTGCATGTAGACTTATTATTACACATCTTTCCCATTACAAAAGCTTTAAATTTCACTGTTTCTCATTCAGGGTTATAAATAATTACCTTTTGCATCCTTATCTTGAAACTGGTGCTTCAAGTACCTTTCCTGTTCTAGTTGTGCCTTCTATTGCTGTGTGAATTTGGGGTACTTTGTTGAGTCTGTGTTGCTTGATTACTCTCCACTCTTTTCATATGGCAAATGTGCCAGAAAATAAGAGGTTTTGGTAGGCATCCTAATTCCTCTGTTTCCTAGGGGGATGAGAGGAACTGTTGCTATAGCCTCTGATCACAGAGAGAAGGAGGGAGAAAAAGCAGTTTATATTCAAGATTTCCTCCTGTAAGTATGGGGTTGCAAAAGCTCAGCCACTTGAACTGTGGGGAATTTGAATCTGACCTTGAGCACAGTTTCTTGGCTTGGAGCAGCACCAGTGTGGCCAGCAGGACCAGGACCCCCTGGACTCAGCAACTTGAATCTTGGGTTCAGTTTTGGGCCTCTCACTCCAAGAACGACCTTGAGGGGCTGGAATGTGGCCAGAGATAGTGCTGAACACCAATGAAGGGTCTAGAGCCCAAGTCCTGTGCCGAGGGACATGGTTCAGTGGTGACCTGGCAGCACTGGGTTAACAGTTGGACTTGGTGACCTGAAAGGTCTCTTCCAACCAAAATGATTCCCAAGGCTCCAGGGAGGTGGTCTTTGGTGATGGAAATCTCTTCCCACCAAAATGATTCCAAAGGTTCCAGGGAGGTGGTCTTTGGTGATGGAAATTTGAAAGCCAGCTCCATGGTGCTCTAGGCTCAGGATGTTGAGTGGTGCTAGGCTAAGCTCTCTCAATGCAAACAGAAATATGATGGAGCAGAGGTTTGGGAAGCCTTTCCTTCTGTGCTTGCCACCTCCCTCTTCCAAACACCTGTGATTTCTACAATGAGCAGTGTGTACTATCTCTTGGAGCCTCCACCTCCTGTCTTATTGTAAGAATTTGTCTTCCTTTAAAACAAAGCTTTCACTCTACTGAGTTACAGGAGAAAAACTTGGAAACACAGGCCCAGCTGACAAGGCTCCAAGCACTTGTCACTTGTAATTTCACTACCTAAATATGTTAGAGAAAACAGCATTATTTAGACCTGTCTGGGGAGTGCTTTCATGTTCCACTGTGCTTCCTTGGTAGCTGAGGTGTCCTTTTGTTTCCACACATTAAATAATGTGTTACTCGTGGATTTTTGACCTCAGCAAGATGAAGAATTATTCAGATTGATGTGTGTGCAAGTGCCTCATGACTCTGTTCCTCCCAGTTGGGTCAAACAAGACAAATTTTAGATCTCGAGCGCATGGCTAAATTTACCCAGTTCTGCATACTTGATTTGGCAAAACCATATGGACTTTTTGCTACATTCCTCAGATCTCTCCTGAATCAGTTTCAAAAGTCTACATGCCTGGATTGTACCCACTGTTCAGTGGGAGGTGTAGAAGAACAAGGCCTGTTTTAGGAGGAAGATTTCCTGTGAACGTACTTGTCCCCGACCAGCTCTACCCTGAAGCTCCAGTTTGAAACTGTTGAAGGAGCCAGTCCTGTCCTCCCACCTACACCTCTCCACACTCCTGCACCTCCCCTGCCTGGGGGTCCTGCAGCTGGACACTCCATCTGCTCAGGGGTGTACCTGAGCTGTAATGTCCTGTCTTTCAGGGTGAGTTTTCCAGAGTGGAGGTTTTAGGTCTGATCCAGAGTCCCCTCAGCCACAGGGATGGTGGTGAGGAGATGAAAAGAAGGGCTGGAGGCAATGAGGGGGTCCCAGGTCAGCTTTAGCTAAAGGTGTGGTTGCACTTCAGCTTGCATGGCTGAGACAGAAAAAGGGAAAATTCCCTTTTAACCTGTTAGGCAGGATTTCCACTGGAAAAAAACCCATGTTTGCTAAACACAACTGAGTGATCAATCCCCACTGATACGCCTGAAATTCATCCTGTGGGATATTGGATGTTTAAAGCATACCCTGTTCCCTGAGGATGAAAGCTGGAGCTGGCTTGCTGTTAGATCCCAGTATGACTGAAACACAAACTGGGCTCATCCCAGTCACCACCGAGCTGCAGAAGCCCAGGGAGAACCTGCAGCAAGGATCTGAGGCACCCCAAGTCTTCCTCAATAAAATGCTGGGTTTTTTTCCCCCTGAATGCACAGGTCCTGCCAAGTAAAGGTGTAATAATAAGAGGTTGACACGGAAAGAACTCTGAGCTGTTTGAAAAAATGCATTTGAGAATAACATTAGCCTCCTTTATATTTCAGACATAACAACTGCAGAAATTGCCTTGTAATTGCTTTTTATTCTTTTGAGAAATTTTTAAAACTGTAAGTAGGTTTTCTTCTGTCAGTGGGCTTAAGAATAGATTGTTTGTACCTAAAAGGATAGAGCTCAGCCCAGGGGGTATGAAACAGTGGGCTGCTAGAACTCACTATAACGTCTTATATTAGAGCTAATACAATCCAAAAATCAGCTTAAAAAAATACATATCTATGTAAACTCATCTTTTTTCTCCTGCTCCCCTAACCACGTGATCCTGGTGCAGGCTCAGTGGCTCGTTTGCCCTGTGGTGAGCTGATTCAGGGAGCTAAATTGGCAGAAAAATACTTGCTGGTTTTTGTTTAGTTAGTTCTTTGCTGTCTCATTTTCTGCACTGATTCACCACAAAGTGAGAGAAACTCCAAAGCCAGGAGAGGAGAAGCAGAGTGTGGGCAGAGCAGCAAAGGAGGGGAGCCAGCAGGACACCACCTTTCAGCTGCAGTGAGCTGTTAGATTGGCTTAGCTCTAACCTAAAATCTCCTCCTTCAAATTTGAGAGTGTGTAAAAGCCGTTTTTTTAATCTGGGGTGTTAGTGTCAATTTGTAAAAATATCAATTTCTCCACCAGCTGATTGTTCAAATAAGTGTGGAGAGTCTAACTGAGCTCACGGGGGTTAAAGCCTGGATGTGTGCCTGTGTTTTGGCAGGGTTTGTAAGCACATCAATATAGAAGAATTCTATTTTAAAAATAAAATCCAAATTGCAGGCCTTTTTTTCTTTTTTTTTTTTTTTTTGTAGCTCAGTGCCTAAAATGGAAATGTAGAAACAATTAACTTAGAATTGAATGCAATATTTTGTTTCACAGCAAATATTTTGGTTTGAGCTTTTAAATACTTTCCAAGTTTCAGCTCTCCTCTGCTCTGTTGTAAATTCAATCTGAACTTGCAAATACTTTGTTTACTCCAGATTTTATTTTTTTTTTTTTTTTGGAATATAAACTATGCATTTTTGCTGCCAGCTATAGCTTCTGAAGCTAGGCCACTTCCCCTACCATACGCTCTCAGTGAGTCAGGGCTGCGGGTGGAACTTGACTTTTGTCATTGCCAAGAATAAAAACACACTGCTTGACTAGAGCAGAAAACTTTAGGGCATCATTTTGTATCATAAAAAGGCAAAACCAGTGGTTCAGCATTTTCATATTTTTGTATTGCTGACGTTTCTTCATCTTGCAAATTAAAAATGCTCAGCGTGCACACGTCAGTTGAAAAGCACTGACACCCATCAAAATACAGCTTGGTGGCTCAGAGATTTGGCCTCATCCTAGAAGACACCGAGACACTTGACCGTGTGAGTTGGCAGGGTGGTTTCAAAAGTGAGTGAGTGTTGCTTTGGGGGTTTAAACCCAAAGAAAGCTAAACTTGCACAAGATCGTGGAGAAATCTCGTATCCGGTTGGCTGAACTGACAAATTTTCTGGAAACTCCCCTAAAATCTGGGCTAAAATTATTTCTTTTGATGCTGAAATCACAGCTGTGACAAATATTCAGCCTTATCTATGATTCATGTGTTCTCTCAGAATGGGAAGTGTTAGAGTAGCACAATTTAGTAACTTTTGTTGACTTCCCCCTAGTTCAGCATTTCTAATTTAACATGTTTTCTCTGGAGCTGGTTATCTATGGAACAAACTCATTATTACCTGTCTATATCTGACACTTTGCCATTTGTTCAACCACTCTCTGCTGCCTGGTTATAAAATATTCAGCTGCTTGTAACGTGACCAAGGAAGGGAAAATTTTTCTCTGTTAAATGTTGCAGAATTCATTTACAATCTTGGGGTTTTTTTTTACATACAGAATATTTTCTTGTTTAAAAATTCTTCAAAATTGACCTGTAAAATGGAATCACCACCTTTCTGTTGGCAGCTGGACCCTAGAGACCACCTGGTGACCCCCACCTCCACATGCCCAGCTCCCAGAAGGTAAGACAATGCTGGACACTCTGTGTGTTCAAGTCTCAGCTCTGCCCCTCACTGGCACAAGAGGGGTGAGACTTGTTCTCCTGCTGAGCCCACTCGCCCCTCACCCTTTGGGTCAGGAGCACGTTATTCATCAACAGCTCTGTGCCCTGCTTCATTTGCAAACTTTTCCTTTTCTCAAAGCACCTAACCCCAGTTTGGTGCACGCTTGAAAGTCACGCTTCCTGGAATTATTTTGCCTTTTGGTTCCTTTTAAAACATTTCAACACATTACAAAGTAAAGATTGGTTTCCTGCCCATGGTAGCTGTTTCTTTGGTGACACGCTTTTGGGTTGTGATTGAGAAAGAAATCCTGGTGGTCTTTCATGCAATTAAATTCAAAGTAGCTGTGGGGATCTTGAAATGAAAATGTATTTCACTGCAAAACTCATCCATTCAGATGACTGCTTGCTGTTCTCTCCCTTGGTAGAAAATAATGTGTATTTTAAAGCTGGGATCTTTCTTTTCTGTCAACCCTCGTGGTCATTAGAAAGCTGTAAATGAAACGTCGCTCTGTTGAACAGCTGGTAGTTGTATTTAAAAATCTCATGTTAAAGCAAATGAATTAACTAAGGAACAGAGTTAAAATCTCTGTGCTGAGAGGCCAAAGTGGTAACAGAGCTGCTGGTGTCTGAGCAAGAACAGCTGAGTACAAGGGAAAATATGTCTAGGAAGAAAACTGAGTCTTGCTTGCACGTTATTCTCCTAAGCATGACATATTTTAATAACTTGCCAACCCAATGTTGTTGGAAGTCATATGGTATCACTTGTAAGGTTTTTAAAAATCGTGTGCATTAGGAGGATTTTCTTGAGTTAGAGCAAATTTTGCTCTGCTTACAGCAACGTCATTGCACTTATGTGAATGCCCTTTGCAGTGCAGCAAAATGTAGTTCATTGTCTTTAACTGGGGTTTTAGGGAAAAGAACAGAGCTGGGGCTGGTTTGCTAAGGAATGCATCTTTTTATGTGATATGAGGAATGGAAAATAGATGATTTTCCTAAAGGGCAGTTTATAAATGCCAGTCTTTCTAGTGAAATATTGAAAAGCTCAATCGAAGAGGAAGGATTTAGGTCTTTGCTTTTCCCTGTGATGCCTCAACCTTGCAGTTTGTAGGGTTTCCCTCTGTGGAAGATTTTTAGGAGGGCATCATCATCCCAAATAGTGAGACTGGAAGCTCTGCCTGCTTGACATGCCTGACCAAAGGAGAATCTGGCTCCAAATTCTCTCATTTTGATGGGGAATTTGAAGCTGCTCCAGAAAGATTTATTCTACGTTTCACTTTCCTTTTTTGGGTGTTGCAAACTGTGTTTCTACATGAATTTTCATGAAAATTTTGGTTTAATTTGGATATTTAAGGGGAAGCTTTCAAGGCAACTTACTATTTTGTGTGTCAAAATCAGTTTAGGACTAGCTGCACGTAGAATGGCTGAGATCACATGGTACTTTTCAAGTCAAAGATAGCTCCATTTGTTCAAGAGATACTTTCATGTGGTCTCTCAAGGGAAACAGTAACTTCTTATGAACTGTTTAGAAGAAACACAGAGTCAAAGTGGCTGTGGCAAAGGTCCATTATTTCAGCCTCCAAACTTATTTGTGTGTTGGTG
Source organism: Merops nubicus (assembly GCF_000691845.1). Classification (NCBI taxonomy): domain Eukaryota; kingdom Metazoa; phylum Chordata; class Aves; order Coraciiformes; family Meropidae; genus Merops; species Merops nubicus. Next base: position 15,985 of record NW_008592773.1, read on the forward strand.
ATGAACAAAACACCTTTGTAAGAAGTAGGTTGAGCAGGAGGTTGGCTGCTTAGTATAATCTATGGATGACTTCTCCAGCAGAACCTCATCTCCTGCACTTCAGTGAGGTGGGAGGAATTAGCAGGTAGGGCAGCAGGTTGCCTGTGAGGACTTCTTGTGCTGTAGCATAGTGGTGAACTGATTCATACAATCATTTGGGTTGGAAGAGACCTTTAAGATCATCAAGTCTCACTGTTAACCCAGCACTGCCAGGTCCCCACCAACCCATGTCCCTCAGCACCACATCTCCATGGCTTGGAAACCCCTCCAGGGGTGGGGACTCCACCACTGCCCTTGGCAGCCTGGCACAGTCCTGGACCACCCTTGCAGGGAAGAAATTGTTCCTCTTGTCTAACCTAAACCTCCCCTGGCAAAACTTGAGGCTGATTCCTCTTGTTCTATCACTTATTCATTGGGAGAAAAGCCCTACCCCCACCTGGCTCCAGCCTTCCATCAGGGTGCTGTGGAGAGCCAGAAGGTCTCCCCTGAGCCTCCTTTGCTGCAGGCTGAACAGCCCCTGGTCACCCTGGGTTGTACAGCTTATGTTCAAGGCTCTTCATGGAGCTGCTGCCTTCCCCAGCTGCTCAAATACTTCTCCAGTTGCAGCAGGCCCCAGGGCTGAAGTTACAGAGGTCAGTGAAGAGCAGCTGGTGTCTCCTTCTCTGCACACGCTGGGCTCTTTGTAGCACAGACCATTATCTCACCTAGAGGTTTCTCTCTTGGAATGCCTTGTTAATTTGGCTTGTTGGTGTGGTGTTTTTGGCTTTTTGTTTGTTTGTTTGTTTTTTTTGGTGGTGTTTTTTTTGTTTGTTTTTTTTTGTTTTGTTTTCTTATTTTTAGAAGTTTGTTCTACTTTAAATAAAATGACATAAACTTTCACATTAGTTTTTGCTCCTGGTCATGTGGTCTTTGCTGTTCATGAGGTGTAAGGAGATTTCCAGGACACTCCTAACAAGCTTAACTTCTGTTCTATGGGTGGCAACCAAGTTTTGAAAATCCAGCTGTATATGGCAGCCTTACTCAAGCACCCCAAATCCTTAGTTCATGTGACTAGATGAGGAAGTGACATGAAAGCTGAGTCTAAAACCACTCAGCCAAAAAAAACCCACCTTAATTTATCATAGAGTGTCAGCAGAATAACATGGATCCTTTGGTTCAAAATCAAATCACCATATCTGTATGATTACATTAGAATCATAAACTCACAGAATGGTTGGGATTGGAAAGGATCTTAAATATCTAGTTCCAACTCTATTGCTATGAGCAGGGTCACCTTCCACTAGACCAGGTTGCTCAAAGCCCCATCCAGCCTGGTCTTGGACACCTTTCAGTGGTGGATGTGGAGAATATAATTTGTTTTTTCATTGATAAAACCCACAAAGGGCCTTGAACAACCTAGTCTGGTTGAGAGATGTCCCTGCCCATGGCAGGGAGCTTGGACTAGACGATCTCTAGGGATTCATTTTATGATTTTATGAAGATTTCAGATACCATATTAGGGCTCGTCACTGTCAATAAGCTTTTACCATTACATTGAAGTCTACTGAAGATTGTTCTCTGTGTGAAAAGCAGATCAAATAACCCAAATAATCCTGTAGAAACAGTGGAGATGACCTGCATGTTCTCCATAGGCCTACAAGCCCAGTGGGTAACAGGTTGGGCTCTGGGAACTGTTGTGCTAATGGGGCTCCCCAGGCTGGTATCAAAATACTAAGCTAGGTGTGGTGGATTTAGTTTCTCTCTGCACTTTTTCCTCTAATAATCCAGGAAATGGGTTTTGTGTGTGTGCAAATGAGCCTTTCATTGCATTTTAAACATTGAGGTATTTTTAACTGGGATTTTCTTCATTCAAGATACTGTCAGTGGTGTCTCCATCAGCTGTAAGGTGGCATCTGCTGTGCCTGGTTCTGGACTAACAGTGTCTGAATGGCCAGGGGCAGCCCAGGCGTGGGGGATGACTGATGAGCTCCCATTTAAGCCCTTTTACCAGTGACAAGACTAATTTGTGTACTTCTTTTCTCTTCCAGCCATCACTTCTCATTAAGCTGATAGCAGCTCCTCTCTGTAAGATGTCTACCAGGCTTTCTGAGTCGATTAAAACTGGTCAAAAAGTTATTGGACAAAGGAAAGATGGGCAGTGGGATCACATAACTCTCTTTCATTAGCAGTGGAAGCCAACAATGCTGCATTACAGAACTATGTCATGCATTTGCAGGGGATATTTCTATCTCTTATAAAGCATTTGTCTAGTCCATGTTTGTAATTAATGGCAGCTATATGAGCTATAACCATTACCAGTGGTTTGTAGCAGCATCTTCCATCACCAGTGATGGAAAATGATGTTGACTATCTGCAGAAGTAACAGATTCTGAGAGGAACACGGACAGTGTGGAAGTTCCAAGGCCCAAATGTTAGCAAGACAACTACATTTGGAAGACATCAGGTAGTCTGTGTACTATTTTATGCATGGAGCTTCCTAATAGTTATTTCTCATGGATCTGCAAAATACAAAAGACTTCAGGTTAAAGGAATAGTAATGAATCATTTATGAGATATTATCTACGAAGATGGATTGGTTCCATCTGTTACAGTAATAAAAATAATAATGCTTAGCAATTACATAAATGCTTTACAGGTTTTCAGCGTGCATCACAAACATTAATCTCAGATCTAGCCCATAGCACAGTTTTTAAGAGCTTGTAAAATGGCTTCAGCTTCTACATACTGGATTATTTATTTATTTTTAACAAGGAAATTTGTCGTCATAAAGGTTTTAAACTGGGCTTAGAAAATTGAGTTGTAGCTCCTTGGTCTAAGACAGTATCTGAAGGTAGCCACAAAATGAGCTTCTTTTCCTTCTGTTCCTTTATGGTGCTGCAAATGTCCAGGAGAAACAGAGCTCTACAGGCAGGTGTTCATTAACATACAAATGGTGGAAAAGTCTTCCAAGATGCAGCACTGGCATTATCTCACAGTTATTTGTTAATCTCATTTTTTTTTGTCTCATAAGCAGCTCCCTGATTGAAGGCCGATGCATTCTGCAGCAGAGTGTAATCTGATAGTAGTTACCCTGTGTCTATGTACTATAGGATCTTGTTACCTGGAAGAAATAACTTCTTTTGCTCAGTCTAGGAAGAAATTTGATCTCTGCAGTAGTGATTTCTCATAAAACATGTTTTAGGTGCAGCCTGATTTACCTAACAGAATTAGTATAAATAAAACCCTGTTTGGGTTTTAATTTGAATTCTTGATAAAGAAGTGATGACAACTTTGGACCAAAATAAAAATATCTACTATCTATTTGGGTTATTTGGTGTGCTCACTCGCAGACAAAGGTGTAGTAAACCAGACAAGATTTATCCCTTACAGGCAAAGGTGTAGTAAACCAGACAAGATTTCTAGTAAATGCAATTGAATAAATAGCTCTTCCTGCTGCCATTTTGAGCATGTCTATAGGCTACATGAATATACAGATCAATATACACTGCTGCACTTGCAGTAAACACGTATTTAAGGGCCTCTGGAAGTTGACTTCTTTGCAGTGTAACCCGTGACCTTGGAAGAGAAGGTGCCATGTAAGCTACTGCTTTGTAAATCTGTTTATCTGTAGACGTCAGGGCTTAGAGGTGGGCTTTGCAGTGCCACTGGAGTGGAACAAGGGGCACTGATCCCATGAGCTGTGGTCAGAAGCTGTGTGTGTGTGGGGGGTGTGTGTGTGTGTGTGTGTGTGTGTGTGTGTGTTGGCAGTCTGGATAAGGTGGGTTCCGTATCTCAACCCACCAAATATTTAGTTTGGAAACATTTAACACATTAAACTTTGCTGGGTAATAAAAAGGTTTTAGCACAGCTGAAAGATCCATTTGCCCAAGCAAGATATGATTTCCTTCAGCAATATTCTGTTAATTCAGATAGAATGAGATTAATTAAAACAGATGGGGGAAAAGAATTCCGGTGCTCGTACGCCGAGGAGGCGATGGGTTCCGTCCAGTCCTGCCAGGGTGCTGATAATCCTTCCTGAAGTGGAGCAGCAGTGGGTTATCAGTGCTGACTCTACCCTTTCAATCAGCAGTGACCTGGAAAGCAGCTCTCTGGGCTCATTAGCCAGCCTCTCTGGGTTAGTGTTACAGAGCCCAAACCGCACGCGCAGGAAGCGATTAGCGGCGCAAAGTCAACCTCCAGAGCTCCCAGGTGCTGCTGGGCCTGCTCTGCTGCCTGGCCGGGGCAGAGCTTCCCCTGCCTGGGCAGCTCTGGGCAAGATAAAGCCTCCTGTCCCATACTACAGCCCTGTGCCCTCACCTGGGTGTCTCTGGATCCAGCTCCCCACCAGCCCATCTCTCAGGAGGCATCGCTGCTGGAGCATCTTCAGTCTGGCCATCCTCGGGGCTGCCCAACTGGGAGCTGGTCTAAGGCAGCACAGAGCCTCTCTGTTGGTCTCTGCTGGGCTCCTTGGTTCTTTGCTGGAGGTCAGTGCCAGCCCGTTCAGAGCTGCCAAATTGTGGCTAGGAGGGATTACTTCCTGTAGCAGTTTTCCTTCCCTGACTCCTCCAAAGCATGAGGAAGAGTTGTCAAACACAGGAACAGGCTGCCCATGGCAGTGGTGGAGTCCCCACCCCTGGAGGGGTTTCCAAGCCGTGGAGATGTGGTGCTGAGGGACATGGGTCAGTGGGGACCTGGCAGTGCCAGGGGAACAGTTGGACTCAATCTTAAAGGTCTCTTCCAACCAAAATGATTCCATCATTGAGTGCACTGTAGGATTCCCTTACTGCAAGTGTATATCAGCAGGTTTCCTCAGCCATTGGAGAAGGATCATAACCCTCCAAACTATGGCAACCTGCCCAGAAATCTACCTGAATGGAGGCTGGAGCTCTCATGGTGTGAACGTTGTGATGTGTTTTTAGTACCACGCTGGTGAGAGTTAAATTTCAGTGGTGTCCCTCTGAACTGGCTTTGTGTCATACAGCAGGGCACTAGGATAAATGCTTTCAAGTTTGGTGGTGCACAAGAGCTTTGACAAACCAGTTCCAGCTAAACTTGCTTTGAGGTGGTTAGATCTGGCCCCAGAAGCCTGCTCTGTTTCTCTGCCAGAGCTCACCAGCCAGGACTGGCAGGAAGGAAAACACACTTCTGTCATAACTGGAGCCTTGGCTGGAACCCACTCTCAGCAGCAATTTAAATCAAGGTGCCACTCTGGACAGTGTTAGCCAAGACATCTCACACCTTCTGGTTTTTTTGAGTCTCTTGGTGGTGTTGTACCTTCCAGAGGACAGTAGGGTGGATGGTTACAAGTCATAGTAGGTAAACCACTACTGTAAGATTCCTCAGGTGTCTTGTTTAAAGTAACCATCATCTGCAAAATCTGTAGTTAGGCTAGCAGGTAATTATTGTGGTATTTCTTTCTTTCTATTCTTTCTCTCCTTAAAAAAATGGTAATTGAAGTTGAGAAAATTGTCCCAAAGGTCCAAAATAAATTGGTGAATTTTCCCCAGAGAATGGTCCTAGGCTGTTGCTACTCAGATGACATCTGAGCACAGGAAAAGGGTTCAGAAAATTTAAAAACCTGAGCTATTAGATACCTGTCCTGTTTGTGTAGAATATACAAGTAGCTAGCAGAGCTGAGCTTCACAGTGTAATAATATATTAGGTCACTTCTCTCAATAATGGCATGATAATAGTGATAACATCAAAAATTACCATCATTCTTTGCTGAGAAATTGCTTGTTACCATCCTCTTGCTTAAATATCCCTGTGATAGTTTGGAAATCATTTCCAGGATGAATTGGGAGCTTCCTCTTATTTAACTTACAAGGTTCTACTTAAAAAATAAGCTTGTGGGAAGTCCTTGGTTATGTCTTAACCCGTGCTGAGTTGCTCTTTGTGCACCTTCCCTGTGTTTTGCAGATGGATGTAATACTGAGCAGGTTTTTTCCCTCTTTTTAGTGTCTTATAAAGATTTAGCACCTTGTCTTGTAAAATGAAATTGTGGGGAAAAAAGGTATTAACCACAAATGAGAAATAATCTGTCATTAACACAGCTCATCCCTTCCTTTTTGCCTCTGTGATGATCAGAGGGCATGCTCCAGTTGTTGCTTTCAAACTGCAGTGTTCTGGGTTGGTGGTTGAGGATGGTTTGTTAACCCCCTTGTGTCTGGGTAAAGAATAAACAATCTGCTTTGGTGGAATTGCCTGTGAAAATGAATCCCACCTAGGAGGTACCTCTCCTCTGGTCCCAAGAGCCCCAAAATATTGAGGATTCATCCAGCAGCAACACAACGTTTCTCCAGCTTGAGAACTTCAAAACACTGGTCCTCATTGTTGGTGTTTTGCAGTATGTTCAGGAGGTAAGAAAGTCTAGTGCAGGGAAGATAAAGCTGGAAACAAATTCCAAAGAATTTATATTGCACCTGCCTATGTCCTTAGGAGATGATATCTCTGGTGATCAGGTCCTAAATTCTCAGAAGCCTGAAGACAAACTCCAGGGCCACCCCACAGGCAAGCAGCTAGCCAGTATTTTCCACATCATGAAGACACAAGCAACTGTCTTCTCGTTGTCATCTTGAGCTGCTAGTGAAGCAGTGATAATTACTGATAGAGAGGGACATCTTCCTTTTGTTTTTATTAGTAGCACCCACAGAGTATTAGGTTATAACTACAAAAGAGAAATTACCTCTATATCCTTCTGTGCTTTGCAGCGTTTTGGTGATGTGATAGTTTATTTAATCTAACTGAACGGTACAGTCATGTGGAAAATGTAGAAATTGAGGTGAAGGATCACCAAATGACATTAAAGCTGGTGTCAGACTCCAGGTTTCCCAGCTTCTACTCTCTTCTTTCAACTGCCATTGCCAAGAGAAAGCATAACAGAAGTTACTAACGTGATAGAAGTTTCCATTAGATTCTCTTTCAAAAATCCAAATAGGGTCATTTGGAGAATAACCTTTTGAACATAAAATGTTGGTGACTGCTGAGGTCTGGGCAGGACAGATATGCTCCATTTACACAGCCTGAGCTTCAGGTTGTCACAAGTCCATGAAACACAGGCAGCTACAAAATAACCAGTTACCCCACGGAAACAAAAATGTCTCAT
>NW_008592774.1:0-3452 GCF_000691845.1 Merops nubicus
CCAGCCACCCCCCCCAAACCAGTACAATTCTGTATCACACCAGCACACCTCTAAAATATGACTTAAGATACTTTTGTATCTCAGAGACATTTTTGACACTTTTATTTTAATCACCTTGCTAAAATATCTGAGAAAAAGATTGTTTATGTTCTAAACTCATTCTCCAAATACAGCATGAACCCTTTAGGTTACAATAAATCAAACACTAATACTAATTGTAGAAGAGAAGCATTAGGGATTTGGTAATGCTTTGTTCAGCATCTATAACCTTATCAACAGACTACATATTTTTAAAATGTCACTGCACATGTTTATGTAGCTGTGTATATTTCTAAGACTTTGTTCCTCAGAGGTATAAAAGGATTGTTTTCTTTTTATGGCCTGAGAAGTATCTGGTAAATAGTTAACTATCTGTTATTTTCACTACAGTATAGCTCCCTAGGTAATGGGGACCAAAATTTCATTACCCATTCTTACATACCATGTTGGAGAGATACTTAAGGTCATATTTGTGACTTTAGAGAAATAACTTAAATAACTATGATAATATAGTAGATTCTGTCCAAGATGTAGACCACATCTTATTTTGATGCAGATCGACAAATGGATAAGGGAGGGAGGGAGGGATGGATGGATAGATAGAGAGAGAGAGAGATAGATAGTTAGTACTGGGACCAGAATATTCAAACATTTGTGATGGAATGTAGTACTATAAATACAAGCAAGCTGAAATTTACAACTGTATAAAGCATATTGCACCACTCATTTAAGTTCTTGCAGCTTTTGAGGTCTTCATATGAAGGTAATACTCATTTCAATAATGCTTTTGTTTATCACCCCACCAGAAGAACTTTTTCCTCAGGCTTTTGCTCAATCCCTGTAAAAAAAGGCCAGAACTGCAGGTCTCATTTGGGTCAAAGTTATTGTTATTGATGAAATAGTTTCCTTAGATGAAACCTACTAATGGTCTTGAGGCAAGAAAAAACACACAGTTATTGAAAGTGGACAGTAAAAAAGAAGTTGGCTAGACAGACAAAATCTATACCTGTGAAGGGTGGGGGATGGAGTGAATGCCAATCACATTTCTCAGCACTGACAGGAAAAACTAGAACGCATGATGTCTCCTCCAGCTTTGTTTCTTTCATTCTTTCAGTGCTAAGCATTTGGGCACATGACCTTAATTTGGCCAGATGAACATTTCAGTCAGTTATTACTTTGGTTCATATGAACAATGCTTTGTGAAAGCATTTGTCCTAGAACAGATTTGACAGTTACAAATTAAAATATAAGATTGGCTTAACATTCCCATTCTTTGAAAAATCTTCTGAGAGCATTGCTTCAAAGAATATATAAAACCACTTGAATACATAGGAACGAACTCTGGGCCCCATAAAGAATCAAACTTCCAATACCTTCCATAGCAGTATAATTTAACTCTCAATCACTTAGCTACAGACAGGTAATAATAAACCTAAAACTGCATTATTAATCCATACAATCTGGTCAGCATCTGGATATATATGCACATTGCTCTTTTTGAGGTGAATGATTTGCAAAGACAACTACAAAAAGAAGACACAATTTTGCCAGAAGCTCATTATCTGATGTCAAAGCAAATTTTATTTTGTGTATCTATGGCTGACAATATTCTGGCTTTTGCTGAAAAGGCTGCATTTTCTACTGCACTGTGCCTCTAATAAAAATGTCACTGTTTAGAAGGAAGAGAAACCTACTTAGAGTCTCTTTTTAAAGGAATCAGTCTGCCTAAAATAAGTTTAAAACACAAGGCTGGATGCTGATTTTTTTATTTCTTTTTCAGCTTGTTTAATAATCACTTCTGTATTTGTTGTGTGCCCACTGCTGTGGTTGTTGTACACATTCATATCTTTGAGGAAGACAATGAGATTATCAAAAACATCCTAAGGCAAGTATAAAAGTTCACGCAGCCCTCATATTGGCTTTGTTATTTACTGACATATCTGACCATTGTACTTTGATTCTGACCTCACCATAATTTTAGGATGTTTTGCCTCTGTAGCATTACACAAAATTCACAAAGATATGAGAGAAAAAAAATAATTATTTTGATTATTCAAGGAATATTAAAATAAATACTTACTATAAAAATTAAAGAATTGTATGGTCCAAAAATTGAAATAATGCATACATTTTACAAGTAAAACTGAATTTTAATAGAGTTGATGTTATTAAAACTGCTGAAGTTTTATCATACAAAGGACAGGGAGATATTTCTGTTTCTCCTATGATATAATTTGCAATTTACTGAAATTAATAAGCAATAACTTTTAGAAGGATAAAATAATTTCTCTACAATTCACTATAAAGTTTTAGTATTCAAAGGGTAGGCATGATCTGTACAGTGATTTGGCAATACACACTACATAGGTTGGAGTTCAGAGGTGTACCTTTTTTTGTGGCTTCTTGAAGACTTATATTCCGCTGCTGAAATTTAAAGTAGTTTAATAACTATAAAATGGCACTACAGTCACATACTCTCTATTTGTGCTTTCAAGGGGAAAATTAACCACAACCAGGGATAGGTGTTAGGGAAATGAGACTCTACCTACCTTATTACTCTCTACAGCTACCGGGAAGGAGTTTGTAGCGAGGTGAGGGTCAGTATTCTCCCATGTAATGAGCAATAGGACAAGAGGCAAGAGCCTCAAGTTGCACCAGAGGAGCTTTAGATTGGATATTAGGGAAAATTTCTTCACCAAAAGAGTTATAAAGCACTGAAACAGGCTGCCCAGGTGAGTGGTTGCGTCATTATCCCTGGAGATATTTAAAAGACATGTATAGACAATGTGTAAAAGTCATGTAAAAGACGATGTGGCTCTTAGGGACATGGTTTAGTGTTGACCTGGCAGTGCTAGGTTAGTGGTTGGGCCTGGTGATCTTAAAGGTCTATTCCGACCAAAATGATTCTATGATTACCAAGTTTTCCAATGTTTTGAAGTATTCTTATCTTCCAGCTGAACCAGAAGGATGTTTTTTCTCAAAATAGAACAACATTTATTTTGTCAATGACAACTGCTATACAGTCTAGTGATGGAAAACAAAGCACCTTAAACTTTTAAATGCTTTAACAAGTGAATAATAAAGTTAGAGAGATTATTTTCCAATTACTCTTCTGTGGGCCAGTACAGAATTTCTTACCTACTCTTCTATAGAAAACCGTAAGGCAGAAAAGATGTATGCTCATTTCCCCTTTATGGGATGCAGACAAGTCACCATACCTGAGACTGGATTCAGATATAACCTTCTTGTTCTATACAAGCCGTGTATCACAGAATCACAGAATCTTAGGGGTTGGAAGGGACCTCTGGAGATCATCGAGTCCAACCCCCCTGCCAGAGCAGGACCATCTAGTCTAGGGCAGGTCATAGAGGAATGCATCCAGGCGAGTCTTAAAAGTCTCCATGGAAGGAGAC
>NW_008592775.1:0-7892 GCF_000691845.1 Merops nubicus
GTTTCTCCAGTTTGGAGACCAGGATGAACTTCTGTCAATGTTTCTCTGATAAGCACTTAACATCATTACCTTCAGTCAGTTTTGACCTGAACTTCCCCAGCTTTGTTGATTGTGCTACTTTTGTGGCTTTTATAGGCACTTTGTTGAATATTCCATCCTAAGAATGGTTTTGATGATCTAGTTCTTTCACAGGCTGATCTTGAAGGTATTCCCAACAGCAGGATGACACTGTAATTGCCACTGAAGCTGTCCAAACTCTGGAGAATGTTTTGTATATAAAACGTATCATGTTTCTTTACCAAAGGGTTGCTCCTTGTCCTCATTCCATGTTAACATCCCATATGTTACAGATTGTTCCTAGTGGTTGTTAAATAGTGGTTGAAAGTCAGGAACATGGACATTGTGTTCACTTCCACAAAACACTAGATATTTCTGACCTTCAGAAATGGCTCTTGTTGAACAAAGGCGTGAGGAGATTTTTTTGTGTACTATGCACTTGTAGAGATGATCCAAGAGACCAGCTTGGCTTTGTCTGGCTGGAGAGTGATGCAGATTTACTGTGGGGGCCCGTGGTGAAGGCACCATCGTGTGCCACACCGTGAGGGGGTGAGGGAATAAGTCCATGGTAGCCTGGGGAATCTCTGCAGTATGCCTCGTTGTGCAGCATGAGCAGCTCCAGAGATCCTCTGTTCTGTGGGCAAGCACCAGCCCATAGTCCTTCACCTGCTTCCAGCATGTGCCTGTGAGGACAGAGCAACAGAGACCATTTCCTGGCGTTGCCTTTCCAAAGCAAGAAGAATGAAGTTATGAATTGGGACAGGTAGCATTTTTAGGCAATGAAGAGCTAAAGAACTTGGGCTGGGGAAAGAGAAGTCTTTGGACAGGAGGCCATCCAGATTAAACCCATTTCCTGCCCAATGCAGTATTTTTCCTGTAACCCAGATGACCAGATACACTCCTAATTGAATATCTTTTGAAGCAGTAACACCATCTGAAATCTTTGTGTTGCATTGGCAATTTCTGAAGCCACCCAGCTTCACTCCATAAACCAATATTTTCTGAGATAGTTGAGAAGGAGCATAGAGATCCTCAAAGGACCACTAAATACTAAGCATGTAAATTGTGGAATTAGTGCAAACAGTTAATACAAAGAGTTATTAATTAAATGTCCAAGTGATACACTAGCTGTGAGAGAGAATGCAGGCAGCATTTCTGAATTTTAGGGCAAAAATAAAATCAGGAAGGAGAAAATGGAGAAATACATTTTTCTTTGTTGGCAAAAAAACCCCCAAACATTAAGTTGGATCTATGAAAAAAAAACTGTGCATGAAGGCATCACTTCTTCTAACAGATAAATGATTATCTGTGCTCTGCCCTGGCTTTGTAGGAACAGAGAAGTGGCTTCACAAATTTCAGAAACATGGGAAAGGAAAGACCTGACTTTAAACTAACCCTCCAGGATAGATATGGCATGATCCTTGTAGGTGAGGGAAGCACATTTTTCCTCTCCTACCTAGGAGGAGGTGCCTGGATTGTGCTGGTGTTGTTCCCCTGAAACAACATGAACTTGAGGGGCCTACCAGCTGTCTAAACCACATTTAATCTCTGGAATAGATGTCCAAATCTAATGAGCATGTCTTGCTTATAATCAAAACGGGGCATGCTGAAAGCTGCTGGGTAACAGGGAGCAAATCCAACACTTTCAGTCTCCTTATGTGACTTCTGCACCATCGTGGTCTGAGTGGTGGCAAAGCAGACTAAAGGGAGTAGAGCTGGAAACATTTCACAGATCTTTTCAGGGAAGGTCCAATGAGAAAGTTGCTTATTTGTGCCATCTCCTTTGGCTAGTTGTGGGACACAAGTGTATCTTCCTCTTTCCCATGGTAAGGGACACTCCTTTTCATCTTCTAATGACTGGCGTAAGGTGTGATGCTGTCCCACTTCTGCATCTAATAGGAAACAATTGTGGAATCACTGTTCCTGAAGTATTCAGCTAAGAAACTTTGGAACATTTAAATGGGTTGGTGAGATAACATATATTAATGTGGACAGAGCTGCTGCACAAGTTTTTGAATTGTTTTGGCAGTGAGATCAAGGCTAATGCAAAGAAAAGGCTACGCCTGCAAATCATGGAATCATAGAATCGTTTGGGTTGGAAAAGACCTTTAAGATCATTGAGTTCAACCATTAGTGAGGAAAATCATTCAAGAACTGTAAAAAAAACCCTCACAGGGTAGAAGATTTGAAAGAGTTAAATCTCTGTTTTACCAAGAAAAAGATTGAGGTCAATACTGTAAACCTAATGAAGGAAAAAATGCTGCATATACATATAAATCAAACAATCTAGCAGAAAAGAACAGACCAAGAACAAAAAGCTGCATTGCTGATGTCAAATAAATTCTAGTCACAGAGCAGCTTTTTCTAAGAGATAGTGAAACAAAATCCATGCTGACTCTGAATAGGTGCAGTAGCTGGCTCTTCTTGATTCCTGCAAGAGTAAAGTCCTTCTGGAAGATACACCTTGTCAAACACAAGCTTGTAGTCCTTGTGTGAGGGGGGCTGAGTTAAGTGTAAAACTCTGAGATATTCTAGAGGCCAAACTGAATATTCAGGTAGCCCATTTTGACATTAAATTTAATGTATAATCAGAGATGATCATCTACCTGACATTACTTAGGAGTTCTGGATTAATGACATAGATGTGCAACATGTAGAGCTTATACTTGGAAAGGTCAGGTTCATTTGCAGCTCCTGACAACAACCTTCATTATGCCTGTTAGCTTTAAGTTTTCACCTTGTCTGAGAGGTTATCCCTTTTTCCTTACTCCCTGTTGTACTTATTCCTACACAGGGAAGAAGTTGGTTCAGCTTAACATGAGGGACCCTTCAGAGAACAGACTGCTTGTGGGTACCACAGGCAGTATTTTCAGAAAGAAAGGCTGAGAAATACTTAGATATGATGCTGCAATGTGTAGGCAAGGGATAAACTTCCAGGCAAATCAGAGTGGATGGCATTGTGCAGATGATAAAAACAGTATACAGCTCTCCACTCTATTTTGGGCTTTCACAGAATCATTGGAATGCTAGTTGTAAGGGATCCCTGAAGGTCTCTAGTCCATCCTCAAGCTGAAGGCAGATTTACACTTCATCTCTAAGGAGGATGAAGCCTGACTAGACTTGTGGTTGGTAGCCTGCACTAAGCCACCAGGTAAGGTGATCTGTCCAACATGACACATACCACTGGTGTTTGTGCAAGCCACAGTTCAGCTGGAGCCACCTCCAGCTCTGCATAGGAGAATTTGGCATAGAATTTTTCAGTGGGCAAGAGTTAACTCAATTTATGTAGTTCTTAGGAAGATTACACTGCTGGACAAATATTGGCAAAAGATAAAAATAAACACGTTTGAAATTTTAAACACATTTGCCCTGCCTTACACTTATCTTTGAGCTTCCACCCACAACCATCTTGGCAAACAATTTACTAGCAAGAGTGTTTGCTGAAAGAGCAATCTGTAGCTCTGTGCTGCAGCAGAGTCAGGGACACTGCAGTTAGTCAGGAGTATTAGAGAACTTGATTCTGTTCATCAAGTCAGTGGCATTGATAACAGTTAGTAGGTCTGAAATAGGAAACACTGAACATTTGATCAGTAGGGAAGGGACTGAGACATGTGTGGTGTGCTTGGGAAGAGAGCAAGGTGCTGAGCCACAAGTGGAGAGCGTGTGGTCTGTCCCAGGCAGCAGCTCAAATAAGAAATGAAGTCATGAAGATTATAACTTGTTCATTCTAAGCAGGAAAAAAACAGGGAGCTTCTAGTTATTTCCATCCCAACTGGAAGGCAGATAGGTTTGTACACATCCCACTTCACTGAGTTCCATGTGTTTATGAGCTTAAATGTAACTGAGAGTCTGTGCATCTTAAAAAAAAGCCTGGCAATCAGGCATCCACCAGACTGGCTTCACTAAAGAAGAGCTGTAGCAGAGAAGCCTCTTCCTCAGACCTTATCACTCTGGGCACAGGGAATTTTCTTCTTGGTTCACTCACCAGTGCTGCTGGTTGAAGCCTGGCCTGGAGTGGTTTGAGGGATGAATGCACAGCAAATGTGGCCACCACATGGAAGAAATGCTGGAAATTGGCTAATTCTGTACTGGTTCCTAGTTCTCCTTCAAGGATATGTGGCACAAGCACCTGTGCAATGCCAAAGCAAATTTCACTAAGACTTCTACGACCTCCAGACAAACTTCAGCCAAACACTCTGCTCCCCTCAGCCTCCTGAAGAAGTCTGCAGGCATAAAGTGTGTCTTTGTGTGGTCTCTACCCCCAGGCATGCCCAGCAGTGCTCTGTTGCTGCTTCTTTGAGGAGAAACAGCTGATTTGCTAAGGAAGCTCCTTGATAAAAACCTTGAGCAGACTCATTCTTAGAGAGAGGCAAGTTACAGGCAAAACAAGCTTGATTGAGGAAATTCTCACTTAATTCCCAAACAGAACAAACTTCTGATGACCGTTTAGGATCATGACCCCCAAAAAGGAAAGAAACACCTTTTATTCTCTTTCCCCTGACTCATCTGAAAATCAAACACCACCCCCCTTTCCTGGCCTCAGCCTCCCTGACTTTCACCCAGTGAACCTGTCTCGATTTCTCTGGTAGCATAAGACCTGGGACTGGAACATCTCTTCTATGAGGGAAGTTTGAGGGAGCTAGGACAGCTTGTTCTAGAGAAGAGAAGGTTTGGAGGTGTGTATGTCTCATCACTGTATAGAAACAGCTGAAAGGAGGGTGCAAAAAGGATGGAGCCAGGCTCCATCAGTGCCTCACTGTGCATCACACAGCACTGCAGTGATGGGACCAGGGGCAATAACAAGCACACACTGAAACACAGGAGGTGCTCTCTGAACATCAGGAAACACTTCTCCTGTGAGAGTGGCCAAGCACTGGAATAGAGAGATAATGGAGTCTCCATCCTTGGAGGTATTCAGAACCCATCTGGACATGGTCCTGGGCAACTGTGTTGAGGTGTCCCTGTTTGAGCAGGGAGGGGTTGGACCAGATGACTTTAACAGTTGCCCTTCAATCTCAGGCATTCTGTGATCCTGTGATGGTAGCCACCTCAGGTAAAAGTTTTACAAACAAAATGAAACATCAAAAATAAACTGTGGAGTTTTTTTTCCATGAATATAGATTATAAAAAAAAAATGGATGAGATCCTGCCTTCAGAATGTCTATTTCATGAAATACCTGACACTGTTTTTTTAAATGAACTACAGTTTGTCTCTGTGGTTGTACTTGAGGTGGAGGTATCTTCACAGGGAAACTTTTAAACATACTGTGGTTGATAATTTTTCAGGCTTATTTTTAACCTCCTATCTGACTATGAGAACTCAGGGAGAAGGGGTCACAACTATAGCAAATCTTGCTAAGGAAGTCATAGTTCTATGAAAGACTTTACCTGAGCATCACAGCTTTGCTGCAAATTGAGAGAGCTGCAAGTTAGGACAAAATAGAAAAGTAGTTGGGGCTGTGTCACTCAGAAGGAAAGACTGTTGCCCAATAACAAAAGACTGAGAAAATGTTGCTTATTTATTCATGTCAGACTTGGGTTGTGTTTATACAGTGACATACAGACTAATATATGAGTGACAGGAGACTAATATAGAAAAGGTAAAGAATCGTTGCTTTTAAATCAGTATCCTGGCCTAAATAATCCTTAATAAT
Organism: Merops nubicus; assembly: GCF_000691845.1. Lineage (NCBI taxonomy): Eukaryota > Metazoa > Chordata > Aves > Coraciiformes > Meropidae > Merops > Merops nubicus. The sequence continues at coordinate 5,712 of NW_008592775.1, forward strand.
GCTTAATAACACTAAGAAATGGCAGGCAAGCTTTCTCAAGTGGAATAGTGGCAGGTTTTTATAATGTGAAGGGCTGGAGATACACTGGTCTGAAGTGTGAGCAGACAGAAAACATGGAATTATGGCCCACAGGCAAAAGAAAACTGGTGATGGAGATTTTGCCCTGTTTTCAACAACGTGCTGCAGCACACACATAATTTCAAATGTAAAGAATCCTACTGAAATGGCTGAACATTCCTCAGTATTTAAAATTAGACACATTAAAGTGTTTTGGATAAAAAAAGGCATTTCCAGGTTATGGAGAGGTAAAGCTCAGCTGCACAGTGGAAGTCACTTGGATGGGGTATGGAAAAAATATCTAATGGAATGGAATATACTGGGATATCTGGCTAAGGAAAGCAGATTTCATGATTACTACAGAATTTGAGGCTGCTTATAAACTTCTAAAATAGAGTGCATTTGAAATGGAGTAATTTTCTTTTTTTAATTGAATACCAGGAAGTGAGTTTTGCTGAAAATGTGCCAGCTATTGGCATGTTTCTTCAGCAAGCTATGATAGTTTTTCAGCTTTATTTTGGAACCCAGTGGAACTCAAGGGCACATCTGTACCAGAAAATGAAAAGGCTTCAGGGCTCAATCCTACATAATAGAGTGTGGTGGTCTGTACCACTGAATTGTTCAAATGGTCCCTGATATACTTCTAGCCTGGGACTCCAAAATTAATCCTAGATACAGGCTGGGAATTGGACTGGCCTGGACCTCAGCCTAAATAGGCAGCTTGCAGACGACCACTTGACTGTGGAAGCAAGATCATAGAATGATAAAATCCTTTAGGTTGGAAAAGACTTAAGGTTGAGTCCAACCATTAACCTAACACTGCCACTAAATCGTGTCCCTAAGCACCACATCTACACATCTTTTAACTGGTAACTCAACCACTTCCCTGTGCTTGGCAGCCCTACCAGTGAAGACATTTATCCTAATGTCCAAGCTAAGTCTCTCCTGGCACAACTTGAGGCCGTTTCCTCTTGTCCTATCACCACTCTTCCCCAGACCTGGAGTGTTGCACAGAGTTGGGACACAAGTTATAAACCTTCTCATTGTAATCCCATGTTCTTTTGGCATGTAATTACATGCCACATAATTTTTCCAACTGCTCATTCTTTCTGGGGAGCAGAAAGTTTGAAGTTAGGTGCTAGTGTTTCTGAGGAACCTTTCAGGTTACTGGGCTGACGTTTCACTCCTTGATTTTAGGTACTTGTACCAATCACCTGCCAGTTACCATGCTTATCTGGGCCTACTTCTTATAATACCTGTTAATTACATGTCACATAATTTTTCCAACTCTTAGGTCCTTTTCTGGGGACCAGAAAGTTTGAAGTTAGGTGCTAGTGTTTCTGAGGAACCTTTCAGGTTACTGGGCTGACGTTTCACTCCTTGATTTTAGGTACTTGTACCAATCACCTGCCAGTTACCATGCTTATCTGGGCCTACTTCTTATAATACCTGTTCTCAGTTGCTCATTTGAAACAAGATGAAATTTTCCATGGTGATTTCTGCTTTAGAATGATGGCGTTACATCCTGTAAGTGGAACTAGGTCACGGAGCTTGTCAATATTTTAAGCATGTTAAGACATGAAAGGATTAAAGTGTTAAATAAATGCTTTACAAATAAGAACACAATGAATTATAATAAATTTACAGTAAAATATAACTTGCTTAAAAATGCATTGCTTAACCTGTAAGAGGCATGTAGCTTTCAAGAGAAACAATTTTCTTTTTATTTTCCCTAAAAGGAAGCCCAGTGAAATAATAATCTTTTACTTGAAAACCTCCCCCAAACATGCTTTAAATATGGACATAAGTGGTGAGACTGTCACACTGTGGCATCAAATGCAATGCCAGTTGCCTTTCTTGAGGGATGAGGACTTGGCTACACTCTTGTATCAAGCTGACAGTCAATTTGCTTGCTTTTGTTCTGTCCTTGGTGTGCCTTTCCATATGAAAGAGGAACGGAAAGAATTAGCAGGAGACAAGAGTGATGTGAAGAATCTAGAGGAATGGAAACCTGCTCCACTGTTGCTTTAGATCATGCAGTCCTTCAGTACAGCAGAAAATGAAACAAGTGTGACTCAAAGTATTTTTCTGAGCTGGGGAAATTCCAGAGGAGCTGTTCTGTCC
>NW_008592776.1:0-18966 GCF_000691845.1 Merops nubicus
CTATGATTCTATGATTCTATGACTTTCCAAACCAATGTCTTGCTGCTGAGGATCACCATTAGCAGACATCAGGTGGGAATGTAAGGACAGAGAAGGCACACAATCATGCTTCCCTCTTATATGACCTCCTCACTTCTGGCAGTTTGGGGGCCACCAAACTAGAAGGCTACATCCACATCATCATATTTAATAGGCTGTCAGTCACCTTCCTCCAATAAATCTCTTGAACTGCATTTTAACCATTGTATCTTGTACATTGACAAACTGAGGGTTCATTTTATGGATGAAAGCTTGTTGTGGTTTATTTTAAACACTTTCACTAGGTATCCTCTAGCTCCAGATGTGTGACAAGCAGTTATGAGAGACAGGAGAAGAGAGAGGACAGGACTGAAGGAGATCAAATCACTGTCTCAAGGGACCTAAAACCACAGAGACTTTTTGATGCTATTGGAAAACTTGTCCACTCTTCTCTGTGTATACTTATGTAGTTACCAAATCTTTTACCCCAACACCTGTGTTATTTAAAGTCTGTGTAAAACAAGGCTTAAACTGTTTGCTCTCCTCCAAGTTGGAGCCTCTGTTGCAATATATCATCCCCAAAATAAGACCCTTATCTCTCAGGAAGGGGTGACTGCATATTTGAAACATAGATATGGCAAAAAGAGGAAAATCCACAAAAAAATAGAGATTAATTTGAGAACTTGAGGCTACTTAAAAAATAACTCAAACAGGCTAACAGTCTCCGATTTTATTTCAGTGGAGCCTGCATAACCTGGTGTCACTGGCTGAGTGGAAGACAATGACTTCTCATGTATCTTCTGCTGACCACTTCCCCAGAGTAGAAGGATAGTAGCATTAATAGGCAAACCAGCAACCAAAGTCCTCCCTCTGCTCTTAAATCATACACCAAAGATCTAAGATGGCCCACCACTGGAGGAAGGAATAAGTCAATGCACTCACCCACAGCACACTGTGTAAAGAAGGGAGCGAGCTTACTCCAGAACCATGCCATGGTACATAGAACCAGCCAGACAAGGAGTGCAATTATGTAGTAGATCCCCAGAGAGAGAGACTCATCTTATCTCTCTCTCTCTCCCTCTCCCTCTCTCACTCTTACCCTTCCCCTCCCTCCCCCCAAAAATCTTCCCGGGGAAATTTCAGTATACCACAGATACCATCAACCGCTAAGAAGGTGGCCTCTTAGGACAGTAGAATTTTAACAATAGAAAAAATAAAACTTTTGAATTTTGTTCTTCTTCTGTAAAGCTGGCTGGGGAAGTTCAGTGCCTGTATTTTAGTTCCATTCCTCTGAATAACAGCAGCAGAGTAGAGATGTCAGAAATGGCAGGGTGGCATGCATGAAGATCAGTCACATTAGTTCCACATCCTGAAGAAACAGCGAAGGCCTTTTCTGTCAGTAGTTTATGCACTGGAAGGCCACTTCAGTGGCTGGCACATTTCTACTGGAGACCAGAGTGCCACCTCAAAAGAATACTTCACCTTCAAAGATGCAACTGATCTCAAGATCAAAATTAAAGATTGATATATTTTAGGTTGTAACGACAACATGCATATTTAGACTTTTGTTCCAAATGTAGTAGGGTAACTATTTATCCATAAAATTCTAGGGTCAGATCTTTTTTTGCCAGGAATACTAAGAGTTGTGGGAAGTTGCCTGAGTACTTTAATGTTATCAGCTCACCGCCTCTATTCACCTGTCAGGTGCTGCACCATATTTAGTAACTGCTGTAACTGCTGTCAGCACCACAGCAACGTTTGTCATTGGCTTGCCATTTTTGTGCATTCCTGAATACCCTGCAGCTGCTTCTCTGAAGACTGAGTCATCCAAAACTGTTAAATCTAGAAGTCAGTCTCAGTTTGGCTCCCATAAAATTCAACACAAATGACAAACCATCAACACTTGTGTGGAGGAGTTCAAGGTACTTGCAGTTAAACCCTGAAGTGGTGCAGGGAGGCAAAGAGCAAAACAGCTGCACACTTTGCACAGCACAGGAGATGAATAACTCCCCTGTGATCTCCTGGGGGGGTACGTGGAGGGCCAGTTGGCACCATGTCATGAACACCCTTGTGTTAAAATAGACTCAAGGGGCAAGAAACATCCTGTCTCCCCAAACACTAGCAAACTTGATGTGATCAACGCTCAAGCTGTGCATATGTCTCCTCTCTGCTGTATTCAGCCATGTATTATTATAGTTATATTGTACCAGAATCAAAAACAAATTTAAAATCAAATCTCACCAAACTAGAACAAAACACTTAGCAGATATGAATGGTTGTTTAGTCTAGAGAAGAGTAGACTGAGAGGTGACCTTATTGCTCTCTACATCTATCTAAAAGGAAGTTGTAGTGAGGCAGGTGTTGGTCTGTTCTCCCAAACTGCTGATGATAGAACGAGAGGAAATGGCCTCAAGTTGCACCAGGGGAGGTTTGGATTGGATATTAGGAAGAATTTCTTCACTGAGAGAGTGGTTAGGCACTGGAACAGGCTGCCCAGGATGCTGGTGGAGTCATCATCCCTAGAGGTGTTCAAAAAATGAGTGGATGTAGCACTTGAGGCAATGGTCTAGAGGTTAGGGAAATGTTGGAATGAAGGCTGGACTTGATGATCCTAGAGGTCCTTTCCAACCATAGTGATTCTATGATTCTATATTTAAAATACTATATACAAACATATCGATATATAAAATTACACGATTGTGCATATGAAGCTTCTCTATAAGGAAGATGCCTTCAGATCAATAAGCATATTAAGAATCACTTAAATATATTTATAGTTGTTCAATCTTTATACCATTGAGAAAATATAAAGTTGACTTTAGCTGGACATAAACTGCTCTACTTTGGCATCCTCTTTAACTCCAACAGCAAATAAATTGATATCTGGCTGAAGGAATTCTTTCAAACGGCAACAGAAAATGAACAGTGATAACACATTTAGTTATACACATATGAGAATGAAATAGAAAAGTTATAAGCTGACATTTCCTCAACTGTTTGCTGTAAATTATGCATTTTTAAGATTGCCAGTGATAATCTTCTATTGATTGTTGTGCAATGGCTTCACCTACAATTACGGTCTCAGAGGTTATTTGAATTTTGCCTAGGAAGATCCCAGGAGGCAGTTTTACTTGGTTTTAAACTTTTCTCTCCTGTAGAAAATCTGATTTGCATAGTAGATACACTTTTGAGTGGTAAATGTCAATGTCCTATTATCACTTCACATATTTCAGGTTTATAATTGAAACACTGAGCAATGTTAGAATATTTTGTGTGTTTCAAGCTATTCTAATTCTTTGCTTCATAAACCTCTGAAAATAATAAAATCTTGATTTGTTGGAGCAGCTTCTATACATGATCATGAGGTAAAATGCCAAAAGTAAACCTTGAGGCTGTATGCGTAAGCAGCAGGGCAGTGATCACAAAGCAAAACCAAGAAGTCTCACAAGTAAGTCAGTGAGTGGCAACACTTTTTAAAATTAATATTTTTAAAAATTTTAAAGAAAATTATGCAATACTTAGATGGTATATTACAGGCTACCTACTGGAAAATGTACCTTTTTTCTTTCCCTCACAGATTTCATTTCCTTCCCTTTCCGCTCACGAGTCTGATTTCAAAATTTTCTTGTCATCTAGACCATTTTCTATGGGACAGGAATGAGGATAGGCACCTAAAGCTAAGCTCAACTCTATCTATGGAACTGTATAGATATATAACTATAGAGATAGAATAGATATTGATACATATAGATATATAGATCTATATAGATATGTAATAGATATATAGTTATATAGATATATAACTATATATAGTTATATCTATATAGTTATAGTTGTCTATATATCTTTTTAAGCTAGAAAAGAGTAGTTTCAGGTTAGACGTTAGGGAAAAAAGTTCTTCAATATGAAGGTGACAGACCACTGGAATAGGTTGCCCAGACAGGTGGTGGAGGCCTCATCCCTGGGGACAGTCACAATCAGGCTAGATGAAGCTTTGGGTAGCTTGATCTAGTTTGAGATGTCCCTGCTTATTGCAGGGGGGTTGGACTGTATGACCTTTGGAGGTCCCTTCCAGCCCAGACATTCTATGATTCTATGCATTCAAATCTGAATTTTACAGGAGATTCTACTCTTTTGGCATTGTTACAGTTCCCTCTTTCCTGTTCTTCCTAAAATATTCTTTAGAGCCTTCTGCCTGGCACTGGTCAGGCCTGATGCACATCCCCTAGGTGTCTGAAAGTGGTCAGGGGAGACAGGTTCATTCCTCCTAGATTCCTGTTGCAGAACTGGGGAATATAATACACCAAAGTCTTGAAAAACTATAAGTATCAAACTTGGGAAGCTGACTGGTGATTCCATTACTCGAAGGGGACAAGATTGAGAGTTTCATTTTATTGAATGTATTTATCTATATCCCTGCAGTTCTTAAGAGCTTGGAAAAGCTGTGCATTATCATTTATGCAGCAGCTGTTCTCTGCCAGAACTTGAATTATTCAAGGTGATTTCAAGGCATGTGCACACATTCTCAGGCACAATGGAGGAAATAATGCAAGTGACCAAACAAAGACCTTAAACATATCAGTGAAATGATGCTTCAGAGGAAAAGTGAACTTTTGAGCAACCAGCTCTTTCTAAAGGCAGAGGAACATTAAATCAGAAATCTATTTGCTATAATCATAAAAATAATTCTGCATCAGACATGAAGATAGTCCTGCTTGAATGATGAAAAATCAAGAATCTGGGCACAATGTATTAGAAGAAATTGCAAAAATTCATCACACAAACTATTCCGAATAGGGAATATGACTGGTTATAATTTCAAAGCAAGCATTTCCTGTAAGTTTTACAAGCATCTTGAATTATTTAAGCCATTGAGTGCTGGCATACCTTTTCATAATGTACATTCACTAAGAAATAAACAATGGGCTACAGCATTCCCTACATGGGAGTTTACATCATGGACAAAACTTTGAGTTTATCTTTCTTCCCACTAATGTAAAGTAGACAGCATTTGCCTCTTGACAAGCACACAGTTTGGTCAACACCTCTTCTCTGACACCTAGAAAATGTGCATTTCCCATTCTCACAACCTCAGGTCACACTGCAAAAAGTTGTAAGTAGCAGCATAAACCTCACTGATCACAGGCATCATACAACCATAGTAATACAGAAGCTGAAAATACACTATATGCTGGTAATTATAACAGCAGTAGTATTTCCTTAACCTGGAAAACCTCATGCACTTTCAAGAGATCTGATGCTTCAGGTACTGCAAATCCTTGAAGAGTCACTGCCATTGATGACCTCCCTGCAGGGTTGCAGGTCCCCACATTCAAAAGCCATTTCTGCTGGAAGTGCCTATGACCAAGCATACATGCCACACTGCAGTGCCACGCAGCTACACTTAGGCTACCCTGGAAGCTGAAAGTGGGACTGCAGCAGCAGCAGAGAGCCCCTCTCAGGTTAATTTAATCTGCTAATGTCATCGCACTGCTTGTGACAGCTCAGCAACTCCATTTCAATCCAGTCTGGTTAGCTCTAAGCACAGTCCAGTTGTCAGGAAGATACAGATTGTAACAAACTCAACACATATCTAGAAATATCTCACTAGGGAGATTTCATGTGCTCAGCAGATTTCATGCCACAGACTGCTAAGAAAATCCACAAAGAAAGGCAAATCCCTGTTTTGTCATTTCTCAATGGCCAGCTCACTGGAAACGCAAGGCAGGGTCTGAGAGAGAAAGCAAAATCTCTGGAGTCTTTACTGACTACCTGTTCTGCCAATGACTAGGCCTAACAAGAACAATACAACCAGCAGAAGGACAAACCAATAAGTAGAATGTATTGACAACATGAAAGTTGTGCCATGAATGCCCGCCAGGGGTACAAACAAATCAACCAGTTCACATACAATCGACACCACTCCCAACGATCCCAGAAAAGACACAATTCGACCCACAACAGGCAGTATAAACAGAGAGCCAAGGCTTCCCATGGACAGCAAGGGAAACAGCCAGACGAGAAAGCCAAACAAATAAGACAAAAGTGCCCACATGGCAACTCCCACCTGTCTAGCCTGCGTTCACAAAGGTCTGAACTGACTGGGGCCCAGCTCCAGGGAGAGTCAGGAGGTCTCTCCTTAACCAGGAAGCTCTGTGAAGTGCATCCACAGAGCAGACGCTCCTGACTCCCTGCAAGTGGTCCCAGCTTTTATCCCCAAGCAGACACCTGACCTTTGTCGACTCAGTGCAGGACCCCTGGGGCTCATTTCCCTTCTGGCTCTCCCTGCAGGGCCGGCCGCACCCTGGGGGGAAGCTATAAGGCAAACTCACCACCTCTTTATGAAGGGCTGGGGGAATCACCCCTATGTCAACCTTAATTCGGGGCTCGGGGTTCAGACCCCAGCATTTCACTACCCTAGAAAGAGAGATGTCCTGCCTTGAAGATCTCCTGACTGGTGGCGGCTCTTGGCTGGATTTGGATTTGTTCAAGCAAAATAATGAGAAACTGATATTGACATTCTTGAAAAACACAGCAGTTTGAAAGGGGAGACATAAGGCTGAAACCAAACCCCTGTGGAAGTGAATAGAAAGGGAGTGAAAGAGCAGCCACTGGATATATGGAAGAAAAGCACTAGCCTTAGTTTCTGTATTGCTTGCATTTGTGCTGGAAAACAACTCCCAGAACTTTCATGCAAAGATGGGATGGGCACTGTCCAGGCCCAGCAACATGAGCCTGGCAGGTCAGAAGCACCACAAGCTTTCCAAGCACTCATCGACCAGGAACACTGCAGTCCTCACCTCGTTTGGAGGCACGTCTCAATACCTCTCACCAAAGCTTGCCAGATTTTGAAGAATGGTATTTTGGTGGTGGGGACAGAGGCTTTGCCTTTTTTGTTCGGTTGATTTGGTTTTCTAAGCAAGCCTTTGACCAACCTCTGCGTTCATCCCACTTAAAGAATTTAATTTCCTTCCCGCTGACATGAGTTGGCCCAAGGCACTTCCCTTTTGTCTACCATTTTAAGGCAAAAAACTCATGGTATGTCAATATTTACTTGTGAAAGAGCTGTTGATTGCATACATCAGGGCACCATGGGCATCTAGGGTTCCCTGAAGGCCAGGACCATCAGGGGTTTGAGGCAGCAGGGCCCATTCCATGCCCTATCCAGGAACAGGGCAGCTGGGGTCATCAGGGCAACCACAGTCCCTCTCTGGGGATGGGGACAGGAATGGGCTGAGGCTGGGCTGGGCTGTGGACCTGGCTGGATACCAGCCCTGCTGCAGCATTGCTGGAGCAGCGGCTCATGGCACCAAGGGGGCTGATGTGGGGTCCTGGGCAATGGGCAAGGGACAGGCGAGCCCTGAGGGGGCTGGGCTGGGCTGGTCAGGCCTGGTGGTGCCCGCAGCAGGGCCTTGACAGCACAGGAGATTATTTATGTAGCTTTAGGCCAAGGATTAGAGAGCAAAACATAATCTGGCTTTCTACACAGTTGAGCATTTGCTGCTTTGATGCTAACAGACGTGAAGCACTATCTCCAAATAAGATTTGTTAGTGAATATTTGGGCTGTTGTGAAGAGTGTTAGTATAGAGTAAGGCTGATTTAATGTTTTCTCTTTTGCACAGACTTCCTTTCCAAGTACTGCGCTGATGACAGGGGCAGCTCTAGGCATGAGAAGAGTGTTTCTAGCGTCTCATGTATCCGAGGCAGCAGATTGCTACAGCCAGCAAAACACATGGCCTTGTAGGCTGGCTGTTGAGTCTGAGCAAGATACGCATAGGAAAGCAGCTATTGCTAGGGAAAGGTGGGTGGGGAGGAACAGGAGATCTTCCTAGGAGCAGCACTCCTAAAGCCTGCAGGAATATCCCTTCCCTGTCAGCATGGCAGTAAAGCCCATCTTGTCAGGGCTTTCCCTCTGCTCCCCAAGCAATATAGAATCACAGAATCACAAGGCTTGCAAGGGACTTTTGAAGATCATCTAGTCCAACCTCTTTGGCATGGGCAGGGACATCTTCCATTACATTAGGTTGCTCAAAGTCCCAGTGGTAGGTCGCTGTATGTAGTAGGTACTGCCTGGCATAGATTCATTTCTAACTCTGGCTTAGTTTCTTCAGGACTGCAAAGTTCACTTTTTAATTCAGCTTCCTGGTGAAGTGCAAAGGTATTGGAATTGCTACAGACTTAAGCTCTCCTACAGATTATTAAAATGTCCCCCTTAATAAGCAGTGCAATGCAACAGCAGTGGATCTACAGAGAGAAACATGCTGGCTCCACCACAAGATGGAAAATTATTCAGTTGGGTAGATTCTGAAGAAAACACTGAGTTTGGACTTTCATAGAAAGAGGAACAAGAAATTAGAGGGAAAAAAAAATCAAAGAAACTCTGATGTCTTAAAGAACTTTAACACTAATTTTGCATTCATTTTTCAGCAAGACTCCTAGAGGGTCTTGAACATACCCTCTTTCCTTATGTCCTTTGAAATCGTGTTTGTAAGCATGAAATCTAATACAGTAATGGTGCCAAGCAAGGAAGGCAGTGTCTCCTCACACGCAGTAAGATAGTTTACACACAGCTCAAAGGGGGAAGATATTCTCCCATTCCTCAGTGAATTTTTTATTCTGGTGTTAAAAGTTCAAGAAGTCTAGTCAACTTTTGAAACCAGCTGAACTCTAGCCAATTCACTCTCCCTCTCAACCTTCTAGTCACTAACGTGTTTCCCTTTTAAGCCTGGTGGAATCTCAGAGAATTCAGGGTTGTTTGTTTTATGGTTTGGTTTTTTTTTCCTAAAATAAATGAAACTGTAAGGCTGTGGGCACATTTTGTCAGGTAGGTGTGTCACCTTGTGATTCTGCCAAACACTAGAGCTGTAGAGTAATGGAGATCAATACCAGTACAGAAATGAGAAGTGGAGGAGCACTTTTTCAGTTTCATTTGTTAGACACATTTTATATTAAAGCCACTGAATTAGAAACAAAGCAAGTGGCTATTTTAGGAACCCCTTCTGATTGCTAAAGATCTGAGTGAATTTTACGAAAACAAAAAAAAATGTTTCCACAGATACAGCCATGCACCATGGACCATAGTCTTCCACAAACCCCTCTACTGACATTTCCAGGAAGGTTCCCAGACACACAGTTTCCCAGCAATGTGCAACTACCTGCACAAAATTAGGCAGCTATTAATTTAAAGGGGATTAACCTTTATGCCAGAAGGTTAACAGGAATTTCCTAATAGGATGACCTCAAGGTGGAGCAGCACAGAAAAGCAACTGACTAACTGAGGGCATTGAGAAACACATCTGCTGCTTGAGACTGCTTGTGCTGCAAGAGACACAAATTTACTTTGTTTCCCACAGAAACTGAAGCTCACCATCGTAAAGCCAGAAAACACAAGCATGTGTTGACAATTTGCCTTATTTCTGTTCAGTGTAACCTGCTGCACCTTACCATTCGAAAATTAAAATTACCTGAACTGAAGAGGCCCTAAATGCTGCCATCTTCCTAAACCCTTTTATCAGAGAGGACAGGAGATGAGAGCTTAAGATAGCTCCAGCAATGTCAGTTCTCACCCAGATACTCCAAGCAAATTTTTAATCCACTCTCACTTTTCCTAGAGGTAGGTTATAGTGCGTGTAAAAGCTTTTCCACTGATGCTCATGCACGTAAATTAACAGGTCAGTGTTCCCCACCCAAATTTTGGCACAGCAGTGCACAAATTCAGAAGAGCCTACAGTCTAATCAGAACAACACAAAGGTTATTTTCCGAGCTGTATTTTAAAAGGACATTTAGAACTAACTAGAACTTTTGTCTTTTCAAAGTCTTTGGCCAAAAGAGAAAGTTTCTATATATTTTACACAGATAGGAAAAGGAAAGGGAGTTCTAGTGTGAGGAAAGTGTCTGCTGAGAGGAAGGGACAGGTTGTTCTCAGCAGGCTTGAATATGAACAAACTCACAGGCAAGCTTTGAACCTTACCTCATAATTGCTGTTGATATAAGAAGAGTGACTGTGTGCAAGAAAGGAAGATGATACCCCCGTCCCTGAGGCATGCACTTCAAACCTGACTGAGAGAAATTTTTCCCTTGGTACAGACATTTCTACTAGAGAGGAACTCCAGCATAATGAGCATTTTATATGCACTGCAAAGGGACTGGAATGCTAATTTCTAAATGGAAAATTATAAACATCTTCCTATATTTAGGCTTGTGGCTGTGCAAGGGAAGGCAGGCATGGCTGGAACACCAAATAAAAATGCCTCCGCAGCAATGAAGATATTCAATATCTAGTAAAGACACGAGTTCTTTATGAGAAATAAATCCCAAACACCAATTTTTTCCAGTCATCACTTTTGATTTTGCTTTTGGATATTAAAAAAATTATTATATCCCAAATGTCAGAACATACTTGAATAATAAAGTTCTTAATATAATGATATAATTATGTATAAATATTTGTCTATCACAACAGTCTGCTTGAACTATTGCATCTTTAAAATTATATTAGCTATCCACATGTCAAACTTGAAGTGAGATTAATATAAGTAAGTGTCTCGTTAACCTCCATTCCTGCATTGTGAAAATGAGCCATGAATGTATTTCAGAAGGTATGAGGGTTAATTTGGATAAGCAGCCAAAGTGTTGCTGTTGGCCTGATTTATCTCTTGAGTCTGAACCATAAGCCTCATAAAACTGAAAGTGCTCAATTTAGCAAGGTTTTTTCCGATTTCTTAGCTCACACAGAAATGAATGAGAGTTCATGACATCCTCATGCCCCAGGCAGGGGACACATAGGCCTTGCAAGATTGGATTTTTTGTCTAAAATGTTTTTATCAGCAGCAGAAGTCACTTTTCTACCATGCCAGTGTTCAGGACAGAAAATCACATTTTTAATGAGCCTTCTTTAATTTATGGAATGGTGGTACCATAAATGATGACATCTGTTCTGCCTGCCTATTTTGAAAGCTGCAATCCAGAGACACACAAGGCAAACAAAGTGCTAACCTTCTCATTTAAATGTCTTACAATGACTGTTCCCCATTGTCTCGAAAAGTTAATCTCACACACCTCAGGTGATTGATAGACATAACTTTCTCTTCCTTCTCTCAACTAACATAGGCTGCTGACCACCAGATCTATTGGTAATTTTATCATGAGCATTCTGTTCTTGCTGTCATCTGGTTCAGTGTCACAAGAGGGGTGGACGGGGCACAGCAGGAAATGATCCCTTCAGACTAGGGAGGGAAATGATGACTTTTAGGTCTGGTCCTGAAAGAGACAAGAAGGGAGATTTTTCCTTCTGGGACACGTGCTAGAGAAAGGGACGACAGCAACAATAGGAAGCAGTGTAAGCAAAATTATGTAGGCAAAATTCACAAGAGACAGGACTGCAGCACAGCTACAGCGTAGAAACATAGAATCATTTGGATTGGAGAAGACCTTTAAGATCATTGAGTCCAACCTAAATCTGCCAGCTCAACATTAAACCATGCTCCTAAGCAACTCCTCTACACATTTATTAAGTACTTCCAGAGACAGTGACTCCAGCACTTCCCTGGGCACCTGGTCCAGTGCTTTACAGCCCTTTCAGTGAAGTTTTTCCTAATATCCAACCTAAACCTCCCCTGGTGCAACTTGAGGCTATTTCCTCTTGTCCTATCACTTGTTACTTGGGAGAAGAGACTGACCCCCACCTCTCTACAACCTCCTTTCAAGTAGTTGTAGAGAGTGGTAAGGTCTCTCCTGAGCCTCCTTTTCTCCAAGCTAAACAACCCCAGTTCCTCCAGCTGTTCTTCATAAGACTTGCTCTCTAGACCCTTCACCAGCTTTGTTGCCTTTCTCTGGATGCACTCCAGAACTTCAGTGTCTTTTTTGTATTGATGTAACCAACTGAACATAGCACTTGAGATGCAGTTTCACCAGTGTTGAGTACAGGGTGACAATCACTTCCCTAGTCCTGCTGGACACACTATTTCTGATACAAGCCAGGATGCTGTTTGCCTTCTTGGCCAAATAGGTACACTCATGACTCATGTTCAGGTAGCTGTCAGTCAACACTCCCAGGCCCTTTTCTGCTGAACAGCTTTCCAGCCACTGCTCCCCAAGCATTGCACGGGGTTGTTTTGACCCAGATGCAGAACCCGGCACTTGGCCTTGTTGAACCTCATAGAATTGGCCTTGGCCCATAGATCCAGCCTGTCCAGGTTCCTCAGAAGAGCCTTCCTACCCTCAAGCACATCTACACTCCTGCCCAGCTTCATATCATTTGCAAGGTTATTGAGGGTGCACTCAACCCCCTCATTCAGATCATTGATAAAGATGTTAAACAGAACCAACCCCAACATCAAGCCCTGGGGAACTCCACTTGTGCTTGGCTGCAAACTGGATTTAACTCCATTCGCCACCACTCTTTGGGTCCAGTCATCCAGCCAGTTCTTCACCCAGTGGAGAGTACACCTATCCAAGACATGAGCAGCCAGTTTCTCAAGGAGAACACTGTAGGGAACCGTGTCAAAGGCTTTACTAAAATCCAGGTAGACAATATTCACAGCCTTTCCCTCATACTCTAAGTGGGTCATCTTGTCATAGAAGGTGATCATGTTAGTCAAGCAGGACCTAGCTTACATAAACCCATGCTGACTGCACCTGAACCCCTGGTTGTCCTGGATGTGTCTCATGATGGTACTCAAGATGATCAAGATTGTCCTGTGAGATCTAGACAAGCTATAGAGCTGGTTGAAGGTAAACCTCATGAAGTTCAATAAGGACAAGTGCAGAGTCCTGCATATTGGGAGCAATAACACCAAGTACTACTACACATTAGGGGTCATCCTGCTGGAAAGCAGCTCCATGGAGAAAGACCTTGGAGTCCTAGCGGACAGTAAGTGTTGGGTGATGGTTTGACTTGATGATCTTAGAGGGCTTTTCCAACCTTAATGATTCTGTGATTCTTTGATTCTATGGGACAGCAATGTGCCCTTGTGGCCAAGAGGGCCAATGATATCCTGGGGTGAAATTCAAGAAAGACACGGATCTGCCAGAGACGGTCCAACAGAGAGCCGCAAGGATGATCAAGGGACTTGAACATCTCTCCTATGAAGAAAGAGTGAGAGAACTGGGACTGTTTAGTCCTGAGAAGAGAAGGCTGGGAGAGTATCTTATTAATGTCTATAAATATCTAAGGAGTGGGTGTCAAGAGGAAGGGGACAGGCTTTTTTTTTGTTGGTGCCCAGTAATAAGACAATGAATAATGGGTAAAAGCTAAACATAGGAAGTTCCACCTCAACATGAGGAGAAACTTCTTTAGTGTGAGGGTGACAGAGCACTGGAACAGGCTGCCCAGAGAGGTTGTGGAGTCTCCTTCTCTGGAGACTTTAAAAACCTGCCTGGATGTGGTTCATGTGTGGCCTGTCCTAGGTGATCCTGCTTTGGCAGGGGGGGTTGGACTAGATGATCTCTAGAGGTCCCTTCCAACCCCTAACATTCTATGATTTGTGCCATAACCTTCGCTGGCACGGCAGTCAGACTGACAGGCCTGTAGTTCCCTGGATCCTCATTCCAGCCCTTCTTGTAGATTGGTGTCATATTTCATAGAATCATAGAATCATTTAGGTTGGAAGGGACCTCCAAGATCATCAAGTCCAACCACCGAGCCACCAGTGCTCCAAAGTCCTCTGCCAAAACAGATCAGAATCTGTCAGGGTTGGAAGGGACCACAAGGATCACCCAGTTCCAACCCCTCTGCCATAAGCAGGGACACCTCCCACTAGACCAGGCTGCCCAGAGCCTCATCCAGCCTGGCCTTAAAGACCCCCAGGGATGGGGCCTCAACCACCACCCTGGGCAACCCATTCCAGGGTCTCACCACTCTCATGGTGAAGAACTTCTTCCTCACATCCATCCTGAATCTGCCCACTTCCAGCTTTGCCCCATTCCCTCTATTTCTGTTGTTACTTGAGATCCTAAAAAGTCCCTCCCCAGCTTTCTTGTAGGCACCCTTAAGATATTGGAAGGCTAACCTCCAGTCAACTGGGACCTCCCCAGTTATCCAGGGCCCGTGATAAATGATGGAAAGTGGTTTGGTGAGCAATTCTGCCAGCTCTCTCAGCACCCTAGAGCAGACCCCATCAGGCCCCCCATACTGGGGGTTATTGACAACACACAGTTCAGAAGGTGGATGTAGTTTCAGGCTGTGGTTTAACCTGCCTCATCTGAACCACCCTCAGTGTTCCTGCAATAATGATGACTTTTCTCCATGTTTGTTCCCAGACACAATCCATTATAATGTGCAGGTATGATTCTTTTAGACAGTGAACAGTTCTGAATTGAAATACGCTGATAAAGTCACTACTGACACTTTAAAGACACCCAAGTTTTATCAGCTGCAGTAAAACGAAATCTGTCCACCTAAGTCTGTAGGGGTTTATGTTAGTGCTAAAATAGATTGGAAACGTACAAACCATTAGAGAAAACAGGATTGTTTTCAAGATGCTGCTTTTTCCTCAGAAGGAGCTCTTCACCGTACAGCCACATCCGCCGGTGAAGGACAGCTGGGAAGCAGTTGCTTCTGATTGATCTACCTGAACTTTATATAACTATTTCTCACTGAAAGAGCTTTATATCTGTCATTCAATTCTGCACTGGTAGCACTCTGCACCCTCACCTCTGTTGGAGGCTTGGTAACTTTTCTGAATATGATGCAAAATGTATTTGACAGGAACCACTCCTTTTATTTAAAATCAATAGCAGCCCATCTACTTCATGCCCATAGATATGATTGTCACTTAAGTGACAGAGTAAATAAAATTATGCCATAAAATTCAGTCTTAAATGGATGGCAGTTATTCAAGATATTTCAAGACACTTTGTGGGCAATAAGCAAAAATGGAAAATATCCTTGCTTTTTAATGCATATATTTATATTCCAGCATCTTGCCTTAAAACAGATGAACTAACCAACCAGCCAAGTGGAGAACAAGACTGCTGAAAGGCATAGACAAATTACTTTGCTTTCCTATCAAGTTGACAGTAAGTTTTAAATTAAGAAGGTTCACCTTTATTGAGAGGAACTTGGTGGTTTTGTACGAGGTTATACATATAAGCTAGTAGGTGAATGAACATACACTTTTCATCATCATCATAAATTGGGTAGAAAGAAAAGACAGATTGCATGTAGGTTCCTTCTTAAGAAAATATTATATTTAAATAAATTTGTTCATGGGTTAAGCCATTTCTTTCACATGTCTTCAGCTAAACAGTCCTGTTGTCTCTTCATTCCTCTTGCAAATTAGACTGTCACTAGGTCATGCCTTGCTGTTTAGTTATTTTTCGCCTTCTCATTACACCTGGAAATGTTTGCAGTTAAAGTGCTGCCATCTGGAGTTGTTAATGGCATGCTGGTGGAAGCGTAATCATTGCATGACTTTGTTCGGCACTTCCCGAGGGTGCAGGAAAATGCGATACACTTTTAATTTATGTTAGTTTGTGCTTACAGATGCTCATCATCAGATGTGATAATATGTATAATTTGGCACTCTCCTTCACTATCTTGCCATCAAAAATTACCTTTAACATATCAACAGTTGCTATCACCACCAAAATACACCTGTAGACACTAAAAATAGTTTTAAGTGAAACCTGTTGCTTATTTTTTTCTAGGAATTGCAAAGTTAGAAGCCTTTGAAATCGAGATGAAATTATATTTGTCTTGTCTTGTAGGAGGTTCCTGTCTAGTATTGCCACTAAGAATTACTTTGGGATTCCAATTTATCTCTGCTTTTCACTCACTTCAAGCTACAGAAAGGAGATTTTAACTGCATTATCTGATTTGTCTCTGCTATGCAATAGCAGAGAATGTAGCATTATTGTCTTAGCTACAGCAATTTGGAAGCCAGGACCCTACATTCTGCCTTCCAGCCAAGGGCTGTTTAGGCTTTGCAAGGGAAACTGTAATGTAGGTGCTTTGCTCTTTGTGCTTTGTTTGTTGTTGTTTGGAGTATTTTTAACCACAGTATTTTACCAGGGAGCAACTAAAATCATGCTCATATTCAAAACGATTGGAGTCTTTTTTCCATTTAAACAAGCTATTTTGACTCAAAACAGACTTGGGCGCCAGACTGGAAAAAAAAGAAGTCTGAATTACTGAAGAGGAAACAAGAAGAGTTTCAATATGCAGGCAACGCCGTAATTCATACAAGAAACAACACATGCAGCCTGTACCCTGATGTTGAGAAGACCTATACTTTTAAGGCTCTGAGCAACAGTATCAGTCACAGCTCTCGACATTGCTCAGATGTATTCTGCCAAAGCTTGTCACTTTGGGGAAAAAGCACTGGTTCTCATGCAGAGGCTTGATTTCATCCCACAGTCTGTACTCAACTGAATAATGTACCCATAGCTTGTGCTACATCATCACATTCTTGGTCATCAAGCACCTAGAAATTCTAGTCAAGCCATAGACAAAACTTGCTTACTCTCAGTTACTGGAGAGGTCTGGAGTGAGTCTTCCATCCTGACAGAGTCTTGCAAAAAGTCCAGAGACAGTAGGATTTGCTTATGTGTAAATAAATGTCTGTTATGGGGAAAGCTGTTGCTATATAGAACAGAAGGAGCCTTCACATCCCAGATAGGGAGCAGGAGGTTATCTGAGCTGCAGCACTCACACAGATCCTCCTTATCCTCTCCCACATTAGTGTTGCCCAAGGAGGAGACACTCTCCAGCCCCCTGGGCACAACAGTATTTCTGGTGGGGCTCAGCCCTCCCTTTCAATGCCACAGAGGCTTCTAGCGCTCAGTGAAGTTCAGTCTCTACACTCAGAAGGCAATGCCACGTGTGGATTTACCAGACCTCTCTTTCTCCTGCCTCACACAAAATATATTTGATTTGGAAAGCACAGTGGTGGAAAAGCAACAATGAGGAAAAATCCCACTGCTTCAGTCTCAGGAGGAATCACAGAAAGCTGGGCTGAGATTAGAAAAGCAGGGCATATTGCTGGGCAGCCAAGCTGGAATATTTGGGCCCCTGACTTCTATAATAAATGTAGACATTTGACAAACAATAAGTTGAGAATTCTACTTCATGCATAACTTACATGTTTGAGTCACATCTTCATTGAAAATTCAGACCTCACTTAAAACTCTAAACATCAACTAAACTGAGCAACTGATAGTGGACATGTATGGATGTAACTTTTTCTAGATGCTATGTTGATGCAGTTGCAACTTTCCCTATTGTATTACAACAAAAAGCCTATCATTTGTCATAGTCTCAAAAAAAAAGAAATTGGGAAGCTGTCTTTGCAGTATTTTTCCTAAAGGAACTTTTAGTATTTCTCAATTCCCTCCTGTTAAAAAGCATGATGAAAGGTCAAAGAGGCTGCCCTAAGCTGTGTTTTCCATATTTGCTGAAATACTTTAATGACTTATTTCCAGCTCCATGTTCCCTACATAGAATCATAGAATCCTTTAGGTTGGAAGAGACCTTTAAGATCATCAAGTCCAACTATTAAGCCAACACTAGTAAGTCCTCTGCTAAAACAGATCAGAATCTACATATTCTTTTTTTGTCTAAAATCATATCATATATACAAGCAAAAAGAGAATACACTTGTAGAAACAGAAAAAAAAACAAATTCCTGGAGCAGAGATTGTTTTCTTCAGACTGTTGGGAGGAAAAAAGTTACTCTGCAGATGTGATTGGCCACTGAGATGAAGGGATGAAGGTGCTGGAAATGCAAATGAAAATGCATTCATATTCTGCGAAGGAATGACCAAGAGAACTGATATTCATATCAGAGAATATGTACATGAGGAGACATTTGAGGAGAAATAAGGCTGAACATGTGGAAAGAGCCTCTGTATTTGGTTCAGTATTTACATACCCTAGGACAAAAAAAAAAATAGAAGAGGAACTGGGAGGCTGTTCCTGTTACTAGAGTAGCCAGTTCTAAAGTAATGCAAAGAAACATCTTTGGCTGAACTTCTTTTTCCATGTTTTCAAAATACACACCCATAATTCTGCTATCTTTGGACTGCAGCTGCTGTGCTTTGCATTGCAGGTTTAGCTGAAAGAAAAGAAATTAACTGCTGCTTTCTGGGAAAAAGGCAGGTACAGCATCTTAACAGGATACAATAGGATAAGAAGGTTGCGTTCGTTACAACAGTGGTAGCAAACTTTGGCCTTAGAATTTCAAACTTGGTTTTTACTGTATACTGAGGGTTGTATTCTTGAAGGAGGGAAACATACGGTTTCCCTTCTGGGCATGATTTTGGGCCAGCTATAAAATTTGTCATAGGTGAAACAGTCAGCAGAAGAATATTCTCCAGCGCAATCATATTGTCCAGATGATCATGTGGGCTATGTGACCACTATAGTTTTATTCAAGATACTTAAATCGATTATTTTTTTAATCTAAGTGCAAGAACACAGTGTAATATGCCGATTTCCTGCCATCATTGCTTCAAAAAACAGGGAAAAGGTTTTTTATGCCAGGTGGAATCAATGACCTTGTGAGAACTATTTACTAATATAAGAAGCCCTCTGAGGATAGAATATTTATAATAATTGGGAACTTAATTAGATACCTGGCAGTGCTCAAGCAACTAATTTTTTATATAAAAAAAAAAAACAAACAGATTGACTAGGGTCACCTCTCTAATGAAATGAGAAAAGTAGCAGCAATGTTTCCCTTAATGAGTATTCAAAACTAAAGTCTTTAATAATCATTTAACTTTTAAAAACAACATTTTGACAGAGAAAAGGATTCCTTTTTGGGTTAATTTACATCAAAATTTCAACTATGTTTGAATCCTAAAGGAAATAAAGGAATGTCTCAGAAAACAGACTGCATAAAAGAAAAGGCTAAAATTGTCAAAAATACTTCTGAAGCTTCCTCTACAAAAATGAAGGCAGTGGGAACACAGCCATATGTACACTACCACTTAGCACATCCAGGAG
>NW_008592776.1:18981-22192 GCF_000691845.1 Merops nubicus
GGACCACAGTAGGCTGGGATTAGGTGGGCCATTCTCTCCCTCCAATGGTCCTATGGAAAGACTAAAGTATCTAATATATCTCAGGGTACGGGTGCAGGCACCCAGGTGTTGGCAGGAGTGGCCTCTGTGAGGAGAGGCCAGGGCTGCCCCACGCCAGGCACAGATGGTTCCAGCTGGCTCCAACCAACCCACCACAGCTGAGCCCTGCAGCCATGAATGGTGGTGCCTCTGGGAAAATGCATTAAAGAAAGGGCAAAATGCCACACAGCAGTGTGAGGGGTGAGGAAAATCAGGAAGAGAAACAGCCCTGCAGACACCAAGGTTGTAGCCTGACAGCTGCCTCATTCCTCAGCCCACTACACTGCCTGGGGTAGGGAGGGGAGATTGGTAGAGGAGGTGGGAACCAAGGAGTGAAACTGAGCCTGGAAAAGGTTGGGGAGGAGGCAGGTGGTTTAACTTTTGTATTTGTATCTCACTACCCAAATCTATATTAATTGCCAATAAATAAAACTAATTTTCGTCAAGTCAAGCCTGTTTTGGCCAGTAACTAGTAAGCAATCTCCCTGTCTGTATGTCCACTTATGATTTTTTTCACCCAATTTTATCCCCTGTCCTGGTGAGCAGGGGAAGCGAGTGAGAGGCTGCGTGGGTATCCAGCTGCTGGCCAAGGCATCATAACCCACAACACTCAGAGTGGAGGAACAAACGAACACCTCATGCAGCCACCTCCCAGCTTCCATCCTATCACACCACAGGTATCTCTTACCCTGCTAATGCAAGTTGAGGTAACAGAAAGCAGAATAAACCATTCCTATAGCTGGACACCTCTGAAGTAAGAAAATTGCACATTGTTATCAAGAAGTGGCTGCTTTTCAGTTCTGCGCCATGAGCCCTACTGATGAGATGAACTTTTTTTAAAACCACAGAGAGATCTGTACAGTAGGAGGTTAAGATTCAATGCTTCTTTTAACCAAGTTTGTGGGATACAGAAAAAAATTGTTGCAATAAAAAAGAAGCAGCTTTTTCTACAAATAACTATAATTGGAAACTTTATCAAGCACCAGATGGGGAAGGTGAAGTTTTCTACTTGCAGATATGTAAGCTAACCTTAGTGAACAGACAAAAAAGTCCAGTTTCATTTGAGTCTAAGATGTGTGTATGTGCTACTACTACACAGTAGAAAGTTAAAAATAAAAACGCTTCAAAAAACTTGCTAAATCACAATCCTTTTGTGTTTACATACTTTACATATCTTGGGGAGCCCTAAGCTTTAATGGCGGAAAGCACATCCTAATTGATTGAGATATGAACAGAAGCCATACAGGGTCAGCAAGGCGAGGGGGAAAGGGAGATCTCTCTGAATTACTGGAAAAGAAAAGGTATTTTCTTAAGGAGAGGTTCTGTTTATATCTAGGTTATTTTATCTCAGTCTTTTTACCCTTCCTCACTTGGAACTGTGTTTTTATCTCTCTTTTTCAGTTTATTTAATCCAATTTCCTCTTGGAACAATTTCCATTTATTACTGGTGCATATAGTTTGCTACATAGTCTCTCCTCACTTGAACACAAATGCTGCACTCCAATGGCCTGTCTACTAGTTTCCAGGTCTACTTGTCACCTTCATGGTATGTGGCTTCACGTTTTTGAAGCAACTAGTCTTAAACCATAGAGAGGTATCAATCTATAGCATTCTATCAGTACATTTCACCTCACTGTGAGATGCCCTCTTAGCCTCGATTTATCTGTGCTGTCTAATATACAGCAGCCTGTAGCTAGGTCTGTCTAATCTGTCTTCATAACTCATATCCTCACCGTCCTAAGCACTTACACAGTTCTTCGCTGCTGCCTCTTCAATCTTGACAGAGGATTTTGCAATATGGGAAAGGAATTGCTCACAGCATTTAGAAGCTGGGGGAAGCTCAAATTACAGGATAATAGGTTTTATCATAAACTAGAGACTCATTGGAAATAGTTTGAATGACTCCTTTTCTTCATATTCTTACAGAATTTAATAAAGATAAAACTATTAGAGTTCAGTTGATAGTATCCTCTGAACATTTTAAAGGAAAGTAAAAACTTTCATAAAATTATTGTAGACAACCATTTCTTCAGTAAGCACCATCAACTTCTCAATTGGATTTGAGTCTACATGTCATAAAATTGGGAATTTGCACCAAAAAGTCTTGCAAAATTGACACATATTCAATACCAGTATGAAACTTTTAGATTTAGATTTCCAACAACAGTAATGTCTGTTTTCCCACATAGTTATAACCACTGCAGTATTTCACAGACCTGGAAAAGTTCCTTTTTAGTTTGTGCTGATTAAATAGCACTGAAAGTTATACTTCACTTCTGAATAGGCAGCAAAGCACTGAACAGGTATTGTTAGAGCACTCACCATGTGGGGGGGACGCAGTGAGACAGAATCTCAGACCCTGAGGCTGACTACTCTAAAAGACTTCAACACCACTTGCTTTGAAGTCATTAAAAGAAAGGACTGATCTACCACAGTGGTCCTGGAAGATTTCTGGAGACTGGGAGGTCTGAGCTGCTGGTAAGGTGAAGGCATTTTATTTCTCATTCCTCAACACATTTGCATTGACAGATAATCACATTTCAGTCCTATCACCACACTAAGACCAGATCCTCCCATCCTTACATTGGTCTCACCAAATAAATGTTTCTGCTCATCTGCTCAGGTGGAAAAAAACCTCCAGCACCATCCCCTTGTAATAACTATTTCCAGCATCACTTTTAGCCATTTTTGCACATACCATCACACCACACTCACACAAAAAATGCATAATCACCTTTCAAGGATTTGTGGACAAGAAAATAATGCAGAATGCCAAAGCAAATCAGAAGACCCCAAACTGCATTTTATAGGTCACAAAAATATTTTAGGGTAAAAAATCTGTTGTCATCCTCCTGTGGCACTTTGAAATCTGATACACTGAGTTAGAATAAAGACTAGGAATTTCTGCAAAATTCAGTAACCGCAAAGCAAGTTTATAAACATATCTCATTAGAATAAAACATTTTTAATATTTAACCCTACTTCATTACTACTGAAGTTACTCTTTATATAAAGTCCCAGATGAATGAGATCTGAATTGATTCCTTGACTGTATTCCCAGCAAAGACAGAAGCATAACCAGAAAGAGATTAGTTAATGAAGAAAAATAAGGAATGGAAAGAAAGAGAGTGAG
>NW_008592776.1:22223-65415 GCF_000691845.1 Merops nubicus
TGAACCTCAGTTGCACAGATAAAATTGATGTTACCTGAGGCACCACTGGACAGCCCAACACATCACAGAAATCTTACATCTATTTCAGGCAGCGGGCTATTATTCCTACAGAACAGAATGCTGTCTTGTCTGTGCTTCACAGGCTGGTGGATGTTAGTTTCAGTGACAATGAAATTGCATGTAATCTCTTCTGATTACACCCAAATTGCTAGGATTTGCAAGAACATATTTGAATTCATACATCCAAAAAGTAAATCAAGCTTATAATTTAGGCACCATAACTTTTGTAGATCTGACACCAGGCCGCTCTGACTGAAAGGTTTAGGGAGGCTATTTTTGGATGCATCAACAAAAGACAGTTTCCCAATGAATGGTGATATTTATGTGGAGAAAGAAAGTCAGTTCTGCCTGTGTAGATAGGAATGTTCACTCTTTATCTGCACATGTGACATTTTCTACTACTCATTTTGAAATAAATATTGTTCCCTTATGCTAATGCTATTCATCAGAGTCAGATTTCCATAGCCATGATATGTTGTATGAAAGTAATTAAGCAAGGGTGTCTATATTCACTTCAGTCACAGTTACATTGAACTCCACCAGTACAGCACTGCAATAATTTCCCAATAGTTCAGAAAGAGACATCAATACATATCTATTATAATCACAGAAAGGGAGGTAGATACTAAAGATATTCAGTGGCAAATTTACTACTTCTCTTTTAACATACTGCTATTTTTCAATGCTGAATTGTTACCTGAGAAAATGGAGAAGTGTTTTGTTTGCTTTCTGTGCAGGATTTGCTTCTACAATGGTTCAGTTTGACTTCGAAGGTGATTCATTTGTATTTCCAGACCTGAATGGATAAATAATAATTTTAAAAAAAAATCGTTTTTTCATTCACTATTATTTAATAAAACATTAGTTTAATTAATATTCTTGGGAGACAAAAAATTAAATAGTAATCAGAATACCTTTAATTCCCTCTTTGCTGATCCACATTGTTACATGAAGTGACAGAACGTTTTTATGCTTCTAGAACCACTGCAGCACAGCAGCTGTTTCTTTGCTTGGTTTTACATGTCTTGAACATCTACTTAGGCAGCTTTCTTCAAACAAAAAATCAGATCTAGACTTACAGTGGTGGGATGAGAAGAGGAATTTAGGATTCAAATAGAAATATAAATTCTCATGGAAGATGATGAGATTTGTATTCCTAGTTCCCTATGAAAGCACTGGAAGTTAAATTTATGCCTTCTCATCATCAGGACACCTTTGTAAATTCCTACCCCTTAACCAAAAGGTGAGATCAGTGGCAATAAGTAAAACCAACTAATATCCCACTAGAGAGAATCAAACAAACAAGGCAGAAATCAGTTTGCAGCATCTTGGGTGGCAGCAAAATAACTGCACATCTCTCCTGAGATTCCTCGTTTAAACTCTGTGTCAACACACCACACCAAGGCCTGCAGGAGCTAACTTCACTAGTGTCCCTGTCCTCCCTAGAGCACTAGGGATCAAGCCCCACACGCAATAACATAGATGTCTGTGACACACTGTGAAAAGGCCTCACGTGTTATTCTAGACTCACCGGAGTCTGTCGCCACGGGAGTGGAACAGATTCCTTCCTTTCTTTCTGGCCACGAGCTGGGTCTCAGCCGCAGTGCTGAGCAGTGCTCGGGGCTGTAGGGGCTGGAGGTGAGGGCCATGCAGTCAGGCTCTCCCCTGCAGTCCCCTCCTCCACCACACGCACACGGAAGCAAGTGAGGACTAGAGTGGAAGCAAGGCATGAGAGACAGACTCTGTCACAGACTCGAGTCACTCCTCCTCAACTCAGCAAGACAGGAGAGCAGTAGTTTGGCAACATATTCCCCTTGTGTTTGCCCTCCCCTGCTTCCCCATTCAGAGCAGTAATGATGCCAGAGAACACTACATAGTATACAGAGTCAGTTCAGTCCGATCCTTTCTGTCTATGAAGAATTTTGCTTTATTGGAGTGGATTTACCCATTGCTGGTTCAGTCATATCAAAGATACAAGCCTTTAAAAGAGAATTCCCATGTTCTCTACTATCTTCAGCACCACTCTTTTCAAAATCACACTCAAACACAAAGACTGAGATTTTCTATATAACCAATTCATTTATTAGCAAGACCCGAATCACTGCACATGATTAAGATCTGGGCTTAGCTTTCGTCCCAAAACTAGCACAGCAGCAGGAGAAAGCCTCCTCATACCAATCCTCCACTTATATTCCATGGCCTTGATCATCACCTCATCCTAGAATAACACAGATCTCGGTATTCTTCATCACAAAAGAAAGAAGCAAAGAAATGAATGAAACAAGTCTGCTAGTTTCTTAACCTTTAATGCATTTTGAACATCCCCTACTTTGCAAGTTACCACATAGTCTCTTTGATCTTTAATATATAAATCTTAAAAACTTACATATTTTTATTGCAAATTTTTATTCTTTCAGGTTTGTTTTTTTTTTTTTTCTTTCTGTCATTCTTTCTGTCATCCCTTTTGCCTTTCCAACATAATCCTTTAAATAGTCTTCCAAGTTTTTTTCTGATGCTTTCTGTGTATGTGTATTATCTAGGACAAAGACCCATAAACATGCTTCCCATTGAAGTCAGTGGGTAACAGGCACTGTAATCTGCTTATGACTCTGGCCCCCAAGGCTTAGAGGCTCCACCTACAAACTGGGTTCTGAATGCACTTGTTATTTTAAGTGACAGTCTTGGTCCCAGAGATTATAATCTGAATAGTAAAAACAGCAGGAGGAAAAGCTAAGGTTTATCCCCATTAGCAGATGGGAGCAGAAACACAGAGAATTTAATTACCCATGGGATCCACTATTAGTCTGTGTTAGGAGCACGAGTCAAGGTAATTTTTTCAAACCTAACATCCAAGCAATGTCCAACCACCATATAAGGTGTTTTTCTCCTTAGCTGCAGTAGATTCTATTCTGTAGCTCACATTTGGTTCATCTAAATAGGTACACTGAAGCAAGTCATACTGATTACATGAGTTGAGTTACAAGCAATTCTAAGCTGCACCAATGCATGCAGATACAGAGCAAGGAGAGGGGCATTAGTCCTGCTCTTGGGCATAGCTTCTCTCTTTGCAGTAGGCCACACAAAGTCAGCAGGACAAAGATCTATTCCACATGAAGACATAACTCTTAATGCCCATGGCTGGAGCTGTTCATGACAGTCCATGTGTCCTGCAGATGTTTATGAGCTCCATCAAACTGTTTCACAAATCCTGTGTGAAGGAGTTACAAGGTGGCATTTTCTGCCTTAATGGCTTCGAAGGTCCTAAAAGATCCTCCTAGCATGACAGTTTTAAGCTGAAAGAGAAGTTATTTCAGGAAACTATTACCACTTCTTGGCTCCTCTTTACCACCTCCCTTTGCAGAGAAGACTTTGCAAGTGCCATTATTTCACATTTGGACAGAGATCCAATGTGAAGGAGCAGAGAGCTTCAGAAAGATCTTTATTAGTTGTTTGTTTTTTTTTTTTTAACGAACTGTAATGCCTACTCTGTCTATTATGATCTACAACTTCCATTTCTTCACAAGCCAGGCTGTAAAAAGAGGTGTCACCTGGTCAATATTCTGGCAATAGAAATACCTGGGATATAATTACATACAGCAAATCTTTTAGCAATGTAAATTATTTTTTGTTTTGAGAGAAGGACATTTTGTAATAATTTACAATATAGTTTTGACACTGAATCTGAATTACGAGCATTGCAGTAACAGTATATTAATATTTTTACACTAGTATATGCATGACAAGTAATTCTGGAAGCATTAATTACTTCTAAACAATCATCTAGAAACCTTACTTCTTCAGTACACCAGCAAACTCCCAATGACACAACAGTGCAACCAGCATATTTATGGAAGGATTACTTCCTCCTAGATCTAAAATGTGGTTTTGACCAGACAAGAGTGCACAGAATCTTATTAACCTGGCTGAGAAAACACAGGAAAAGTGATACCACAGTTAATGCATTTTAATAGAAAGTCTCTATATACCTATTCTTTTAAAACTAAAGAAAAGCAGTAAGATTTTCTTTCCATGATTAGCCAAAAGACAGTTAGAGATAAATTTTTCCCAACTGACTGTCACATTTTGAGCTGTTGATAGACCTTCACTTCATTATTGCTGCCTTTGCCCTAGATGCCCTAGATCAGCTTATGACTGATTTAAGTGAAACATCAGAAACCTCATTACAACACAGTCATTTTGTCCTCTGTACTGAGACAACAACCTGCATTCCTGTGTCAGCAGCTTCTCCAGATCCCATTTAAAACACCCTGTTAACACAGAGGTGTTTTCTCTTTCTCCTCTGTGTTTTTTCTTCCTTATACAGTGTTTGTCTGATCTTGGTTGACAAGACTATTCTACTGAAGGTAAGAGAAGTCAAAGCCCACCTAAGTTGACATGACTCAGTCTAAGAGTATATACTGAAAACAAAGAGTGAAAATAATTGCTATTACTGAAAGACAGCACATTAAAATATCTGTCCTACAAGGAGTTCAGTATCAGCATATTACTATTTGGGAAGAAGGGACAAGAAACACCATCTTTCAGGTCATAACTCTAAGAAAAGAAGACCCTGTGCTCAAACAATCAGTAAACATATGGCCTCAAAACATGTTGAATATTGCCTCATTTTCAGTCTAAGTTCATCCTTTATCACTTTGAGCTGATGTGAGCATTCACTTTAGGTCTTTTGCGTTTACTTGTAGTTCAACTTGTAGTGCTGACGTAAACCTCTCACCTTCTTTTGCTCCTTCAGGTTGCATTCATCTCCTTTCATTTTTCTCGTACCATATCCTTAAGAGCTTATAACTGATAGGATGCTTCTCCTAGAACCTTCTAGGCAACTCGTTTCCTATTAAATATTTGCACAACCTGACTGAATATGGGAACAATCATGGTGGCACTTTCCCTAGTGCCTCCTATTCATTACTGGGGATAATGGTTTAATATTACTTCCATAAAAAACACGTATCACGTATAATCAACTGATTCCAGAAGGCAAAAATTCTAACATATTAGGGGTCACATACAGAAAAGTGCATACCTGTAGCACAACCATCAATCAAATGAGGATTTACAGCAATTTAAGCAATGTTCTATAGCAGAAATTTCATTTGCATTTGTTACAATACTTAATCAGTTCTTCAGAAAAAGAAACTTCATCCCAGCCTTCTGAAAATTCACATTGATGAGCTCCAAACAGTATTCATTTCAAGAGTTTGTTGATCAGAGAAAGCAAACCCAACAACAGAGAAGCCTGGCCTTGAAAACTATTCATGCCATGCCAGGAGGTGTTACATCCTCGGCATTAAGATCAAACATAACACCGAGCTGCTAGAGCAGTAAGAGTAGAAATGTTTCAATTGCAATGAAATGTTAGGCAGGCCAAGGTAACCGATACTGAGCACTCTCAAGAAGTGGTTCAAGCACCTCCCAGGTTTAGTTTGCATTTAACAAGAATATTGAATAAAGTTTCCGGGAGAGTAAACAAAAAGATTCAAAACTTGCGAGCTAAATCAAGAGGGTGTCTATTTATTACTAGAGCTGTGGGAACCAAAGCAGGCATTCTTAGATCTGCAGTGGACTGGCCATGTTACACATTTCAGGTCAGGGCATGTTTTGAACCTGCTAGCAGAAAGCATGGCTGGAGAAGGGGGCTGGGGATCTATTTCTGCGAGACCATAAAAAAGGGAACCTGAAACAGTAATGTGTGGCCGTATTACTCCTACGCTGCTGTCACACAGCAATCACGCAATAATCTAATGCACGACATGTGCCAAACATTAATTCAGGACCCCTGCTTTCTTATCATGAGGTGATCATTTCTCATTTCTCATCACAAGCAGAAAGAAAACACAAAGAGGTGAAGCCACATCAGACGCCTTCCCTCAAAATCTCTTGAGACATACAGAGAGAAAGCTATCATCTGAAGCTGATAAAACCTAAACCAAGAGACACCCTTGGAGAGGGGTATATAATCACCTACCAATGATGCTGAGCATTTCTTCAGAGAGGAAAAATGAAAAGCCATCCACTCCTGCCTTAGGATTACAAGTATCGTGATAATATAAAGCAGTGACAGAAAATGCTAACTGGGAAAAGAATAAACAAGGACAACTAGTGCTCTGCTGAGGCCAGAGATGAGACAGCAGAGTGACCAGAGAGATCACTCTTGCAGCTGCTGGTGGGAAATAGCCTTCCACGGCCAGGCACTTTTCTCGGCAAGGTGCAAATAGCCTTCAGACAAAAAAAAAAAAAACACAACAGATTTTGGGAAACCTGTTTTCAGCAAAGGCAGGAGATGTAAAATTAATGTCAATGAGCAATATCAACCAGATGAAACTGAATACCTTCTCCTTGACCAGGGGTGGAAAGATGGTCTAGGAAACCCCTTTAGGAGCACCCTGGGGCCACCAGTGCACCAGCTTCCTGGAGAGAGGAGAACACACTGGGCAATTCACCCCAAATCCTCACACTAGGAGGTAGCAACCAGGTAATCCTCCCTACAGTCACAACATACTCTTGTATCAGAAGGGACTCAGTATCAGCACTGGCTCTGGGTCATGAGGAACATCGATGCTGTTCTTTAGCTGTAGACTGACAGCTCTGTCAAAGGTTTTGCAAAGGCATTTTAGCATTTGCAGCATTCATTGATCTTAGCTGGACTTTTGGCAAAAGAACTGGGAAAATGAGGCCAAAGGACAATTTGTGAACAACAGAGATATACATCCAAATGAAGGAGACAGATGTCTTGACCAGTCTGATGACTATTATCTTGTAAAATTTCCTTTTACAGTGCACTCTGTCTTTACTGCTAGCAAAGGCTCTAAGGGGTTTTCTGTTGATTTTTCATATTTGTTTGTTTTGGGGGGATGTTAAATTACAATTTCATAGATCATTATCAAGTCATTTTGTGACATATCACTCCATGTGAAGCATTGCTGCAAAAATGAAAGTGACAAAAAAAAAAGAAGCATACTACTTAAAGATGCCTTCTTAAAGTAATGAAGCTGAGAAGCTGCTGCAGTTACCAGCTGACAGATGTGCAGCTCTGACGAAGAGCTAATTAATACAGTCAGATAGCTGTGCCTTCTGTTCCTTATTATATCCAGTTGTGGACAACACTTATAAGAATATGTCATTTCCTTTGTCATCCTAGCTGAAGGGGGAAAATGATTTCTGATTTAAGATCCTATTTCCCAACAGCTACTTCACAAGCTACCTACTATACTTAATCAACAATGAGGCTGTAAATACACACACCTTGTTATTTCAATGTTTCACTTGATGAAACCTAAGAGGCCACTAGTGGACAGCTAGAATAAGAATGAAGGATTACTGCAGTAGCTCCTGGATGGCCTGATATAATGCAAACAATGATAGAGTCAAAACTGGGAGGAGGACAATATTTCACTCAGCCAGATTTCAGTGACATAGAGCACATCGGGGCCATTATCCATGATGGTAATGTAGATATGTTGCAATTTATTAGGTAAAGACAGGATGTTTAATAAGGAAACAAAAGAAATTATGGATTGAAATAGCAGGGTCCACTGCTTCAGACTAGGCAGACTATCCCATAAAGAACAGCTGATAGACTTTTATGAAAAATGCAACACCACTTTTCCTCAGCCAGCTGTGACATATTCCAATCCAAAGGAACCTTTTACATCTGAAATATTAATGAAAGGCATCTGAAAACAGAAAATGAAAGCTGGCTGCACATGAATGAAAATCTTATGATAAATATGCCACCTATAGGTAAGATAGCTAGATAAAATGTAATGTCAAGAGTAGGTTAGGAAAGTATTCAAAGGTAACAACCCATTTTCTACAGGAAATAATGGATCGAACCAAAGTTAACATCCAGAACATCTCTTCAACATGCTATGATATCAACACTCAGCACCGTTGTTATAGCAGAAGAGAGGGTGACAGTAAAATAAAGAGACAAAAAGATCAGTGAAAATGATCCGCCTCCTCCCACACATGCCTTTATTTCGGGATTTTGCTTCAGAATGTGTCTGCCCTTCTGTATATATTCACATGAATTGAGGAGACAGGGTTTCAAGGGACAGAACAAATGATCAGTCTCTACAAAAACAACCTGCACAGCCTTAAATTCGTTTCAGCTAGAATGGGCTGGAATTTCTTTTATAAAAAAAATGGCAACTGCTGAAAAAGTCCCACCTTTAACATGGACACATCAGGTTCAATTAAGTTTTTTTTCCCCAAATAATACATTCTTTCCTTGTGAACCTAAAGGAAGAGAGAAAAAGATTTCACAGTAGCCAGTCGCATAGGGATATGATTCAGAACAGGGACTGGAACACAGATCTCTCTAAACACTACCGAGTGTGCTAACCACTGAGTTACAGACAGTTCTCTCCTGAACCATGCTGGGAAGAAAATACATTCTGAACTATTCCAAAAATTCAAGCTATTTCAAAGAACAGGAGTGCTATCATCTTGCTAACCATACTCTCCAGTCCCAGAGACACAGTGAAAGGATGAAAGGTCTTCCAAAATCCACTGTTGGCTGTGTAGCATCCCATCATAGATTTGCAGCACTTGCATGCACATTCTCCAGAAAATCAGCAGTAACCCCTTTGGAAATGAATTCTTTTCTCTTTCTACCACAAAAGAACACAACACATTTTATTCCTTTTTTGGTGTATGAAAATCCTTCCCTGTTGGGATTTTTAAAAGAAAATAATCCCAAAACACTGATTCCAGTACAGAACCCTCCCATAAACTCCCCAACACTGTTTCAGGAGTAATTGGCAATGCAGTTACATTGCTGGTGATATAAAAAGGGCTCTACTGCAGTATTTTTTCAGCGTCTTATGACTTAAGTGCAGCAGGTATTTGCTGAAGCAAATAAAACTATCCACTAAATCCTCTGTAACATTTTGGGGTGGGGAAAAGAGAGAATATTTTCAAGTGGCTTCTACTGTAGAGTTGTTTTCATGACCCAGCTGGAGAAAAAAGGCCATAGCTAAACTGGATAAGATGACTTCACCTACTTTCCCTGCAATAAAGATGAAATCATCACCAGGCAAGAACATACTGAATTTTAAACTCAAGTGCATGCAAAGGATATTTTGAGGTGCATATATATTTTTTTCTTTTGTGATGATCAAGAAGTCAAGCACACCATCATCAGAGCTCATGGTCATAAATGTAAGGTGATTTAAACCCCAGAACTCACAAAAAGTGGCAGGAAATTTTGCTTCATTACCATCACGTTTTTAACAGATTGGCAGCATGGCAGAGCCTTGATGCTGAACTGCAACATCACATTTAAAAAATCCTGCCTGTGAAGCACAGGGCACAATGCAGAGAAACTGGGCAGGGGCTGCTATGCAGTGATCTGGTATCTCAGCCAATACCTAGCTCAGCTGCAAACTTTTGCGTCTATTAGGAATAATAAATATTTAAAAGTTCTACCACCAGCTCCAATGGGAAAGAACACAGAGATCTGATGTTCTATTTTGGCTTCTTATATAGTCAATCTTGAATAACACCATGGCAGTTGCTGCCAACTGCACTAATATTACCAGTCGTTGAATTAGCAGATAATGTTCTTTCTTACCATCATTATCAGAAGATGCATAACACAGCATGTGTGCTCCTATTGAGCATAATGCTAAAACACTGGCTTTAATGAATTCAGTAATATTGTCTTCAGTGGGATCAGGATATCCTTAAATAATGTTTTTTATTAAATTTAGCTGTGAAGAGTCATGCAAACTTGTGTCCTACTGAACCTGCCCTTAACACATTCACAGTGTAAAAAGCCTTCATATTTGTTGTGCTTATTCTGGTGTTTAAAATAGAAACAAATAAGGGTCCCTTTATGCAAGCTTGGCCATACCTAAATTAATTTGCTTGCATCCTATTGAGACCATCCCACACCCTTGCAGACAGGATGCAGTTAACTACTAGCATATTAAACATTAGCCAGAGTGAATCAGCAGGATCTGTACAACTTCTCACTGCAGATTTCCAAGCACTGCAAATCAAGAAAGGCAAGAGAAAAATCCATGGTTATATCCCTGATTTAGACAAAATCTAAGGTCCTTACAAGAATTTAGTTTCGGTTACCTGAATTCAGAATTTGTTTTTTCTAAATAAAACCCCAGGGTAATTAGCAGACACCAGAGATTAAAAAAATATATTGCTTCCTTCCAATATGTCGAAGGGACACTAGCAAAGGCCAGTAACAACAAACATTTCAAAACTCTTAGGTTGCATGGTTGTTTTTTCCTCTCAAGTACATAATTATCACTATTAACAATTTAATTAAATAAATATGTTATACATAAAGCATTGCTTTTTAGTTCGGAATAAACATCTCCCCTGTAAAGCTTTTGGAAGTTTGCGAGGTTGTTGGGGTTTTTTTATTTAGTTGGTTGGGGGGTGTGTGTGTTTTTCCAGTGGAATGTTTATATGAGGAGAACTACAGATGACTCAGAATCTTTGTAAGTAGAATTGGGAGAAATATTTGTGATAAGACAGAAGGGCCAAGTTTATTGCCGAGTCCCACAGTTTTATAAAAAATGCCAATGCTGGAGCTAACTCTGGGCATTGTATGAGCAGGCAGAGGCTTAGAATACTAATCACAGAAAACTTGTAGAAAGCCTGAGAAATAAACAACAGGGTCAGGGACTGAAAATTGCCAGCAGATAAGCTCTGTGCCAGAAATGTTTTGAAGATGGTAAAAAAATGTTGCAAAACTGCCATGAAATAATGGAAGAGAGCATCACTTTCTCCGCTGAGAAATCTGTCCTCATTTGGGCATGAATCACTGCATACTTGAATGTGAGACCCTCTTCTCCCAAGCTGTAAATTACACAAGTACAGTATCACCAGCGCAAAACACGTGTATCCAACCAGCAGGAACCGCTGCCAACAAGTCCCTTCTGCAACTGCTTCCTACCCTGTTCGTACAGCACAAGGTGGCAACTTTTAGAAGAGTATTCCCACCGCGTTGTTGGAAAACCATAGCAGAATGCAAAGAGGCAACGAAACAACATGAAGGTGAGAGTGCATCTGAGCAGTCTGAAAATAGAAATGCCATGGCAATTACGCTTACAATGGAAACCATAGCAATTAAATCACTTTGGTGAACACAGATTAATTATTACAATTTTCTGCATAGTCACTACATTGAAAATAAATGAGAAAAGTTTAGGTTAGTAATCAACAAAGAAAAAGAAAGGATATAACTGTATTAGCTTTAAATTACTTCTGCTGTTGGATAGATAAGTTAGGTGCTATTACAAGATATCTGAATAAATAATTTGCATAATGTAAAAAAAAAGCATGAGACATCACAAATCAAGAGGACTGTGCAACTTTTTTACATCATTTCAAGGTAATGGGCAGGGAAATAGAAACTGCAAGCTGCAGTCTTAGAGCCCTAGAGAAAATAACAAACAATGTTGGGTGAGAATTGTTAGATGATTTAATAATTAAAGCTGAAACCCTGAAGTCTTTACTATGAAAACATAAAATCGTTTCTAAGGATCACTAAGTTGTTATTCCAGCTGATGCCCTCAATGCTAGAAACTTGCACTTCAGTCTGCAACTGCGAAGCTTCCACTTCCAATCCTCCATTCCCAAAGTATCTGCTAAATTCATCAGACTTATACTGTGAGACAGCTTCTTGCTACACAGGCAGTATGTCTACTTTTAAATGTCCTCTCCAGGGAACCAGATTTCTTTTTTCTCTCTCCTTGCATGCCAGACTATGATGAAGTGGCAGCCTTGTAGTTTTCTTCTGAATTCTTCCCACCTAGCCAACATACTTGTTAAAGTATGCAGACAACACAATTCCACAGAGCATTCTGGCAGTACTTTCATTAATGCCAAAACAGTAATAGCATTGCTACATTTTCATTCAACATGTAGCCCACTGAAGTTTGCTAGGACCTTACTTGTCATTTCTGGCACCACTCTGTAATGGGAGCTCACTTGAAACTCGCAGTGACTGCAGCTCCCGAGACCTTGAGTGATTGTCCCCAAGCCTGCCCAGCCATGCCGGGCAAGCAAGTGCTGCTTGCTGGTGGGTGTCCCTGCTCGCTGGTTGTGGTTCACACATCATTTTGGGAAGCCTGGCTTCCCTGTGATGACCCTGGCTCTTCTAAATAACTCTTCAGTCTTTGCTTAACTCATTAACTTCTCATTCTCTGAAACTTCAGCAGAAATTATTTTGTTCAACACTGGTAAAAATACATAAATGAATAAAAACATTTGCAGACAAGAATTTGGGTTTCCTCACCTCACCTTCTTCACCTCATAAGCTTGCTAAGGACAAGCATAGCCATTTCAAACTGAGCATCAGAATCTGCTCATTGAAACATCTTAATTACGACATTTTAATTTATTTAATATACGCTATATTGATTTCACTTGGCAGTAATTATTTTTCTAATCAGAATGTTGCTCTGCCAAAAGTCAGATGTTTTACTGGAGTCCGTGACAACAGTGTTGCTTTTATCAAACAGACTTGTAATTTAATTAAAACTGATATCAAAGAAATAAATGAACTGTTTATTATAAACCCATGTTGAATAGCATTCATTAGAAAGAAGGGATTACAGCTTACATAGATGGTTATCATTCTTTTCATGACTTGTTGAGAACTGATAAAAGGCTAACCAATTTCAAGCTACCTAGTGCAGCCTGTTAATTTATAAACATTCAGGCAGAACATTAGCTTTTATTGTGCTTCCTATATCTTCTGAAACAGTCCTAGAGTTGCTGAACTCAAGTGGTTTGGAGAGCTCCTCAGACAGTTCTTTCAGCACTCCTGGCCACATTGCAAAACTGCAGTGTTCGATTTGAGCAGTGGCTGCTTACCAGCAGCGCTGCCCCCAGCCACCACCACAGTCACCGGCACTTGCTCTTCCCTCTGGGTACTGACATTTCAAGCTGTGCATTTTCTGACTAGGTGAAGGAATGAGATTATGACATGACACTTCTGTTCTTACAAGGAAAGCAAAACACAACATACTTCAAATTTTTCCAGTGGAACTCGACTACCAACATTCAAATCAGTAAATATTTTCTTTCCTTTCTTGAAAGTACTCGAAGAGCAGCGAGGAGTTTTGAAAAGGGAAAAAAAAAAACACCCAAACCACAAAACAAACATTCAAAGAAACTCAAACGCTACAGTAAGCGCAAGAGGAGAGAGCAAGTAGCAGAGGAGGAGAAAGGACAGCAACAGCCAGCAGCTGTGCAGCCCCCCAGGAATTCCCCCTGATTGAATTGGCACGGCTGTTGACCTCCCAGTCAGGGCTGATGCACATAGCAAGGCCCTGCATCCTCTGGGAAGCAGAAGCCTTTGCTGTGCTGCCAGCCCCAAACCTTTCGGCTCGCTCTTAGGCCTCTACGGCAGCTATATACAGCTCCATATTCCACCCTCATGGAGGAGTGTGACTCTTGTCTAAAAACTTTCCAAGAATGATGATATGCACATATATGCTCTTCTGAGCACAAAAAACACACTGAAGAGTAAATGCAATAAATATGCCTCCTCTGATTTTGGGATTATGGATCCTGGCCAAGAACTGGAGTTCCCATCAGCACTGACGAAAGATGCACGTTTTATGGCACGAGCATGACATGAGGTGAGGAAATGCCAAATAAATCACAACATTGACCAGGAAAGGTCGAAGAAACCAAAAATCTAGTAAGAAGCAAGCAAATAAATGACCTGAGTATCTTTACTAAACAGAAACTTGGGTTTATAGCATGTTGTTGTACTGTACCATTTTAAGGACCTTGATTGATTACCATCTCTCCAGATTGAGAGAGAATAGTAACACCTGAGAATGCTAACGCAACTTTTAGAAAAAGGCTCCAATCTACTCTAAACAAAATATTTACAGATAATGGTCCAAATCTAAACTCTAAAACTGAATCATGGTAGACAGGCATTACAAAGTACCCATCGCTGTGATGTATATGCATATCTTCTCTAAAATTCATGTGAAAGTAATGCACACATAGTCAGAGCTAAGTATAGCTTTTGATGTGCAAACACATAGCTTGTTTTGCCAAAAGGACGTGGGTGGTCTAAGGTTGCAGAGCAGAAACCAGCAGCATATGCAGCACGGATATCACATACTTTCATCTGATTGCCACCTTGAAAATGATAGGACTATGCAGCTTCAATATCCAGAATATTATAAAAGAATCATAGAATAGTTTCAGTTGGAAAAGACCTTTAAGTCTGCCATCAAGTCCAACCATTAACCTAACTATACCAAGGCCACCACGAAACCATGCCCCTAAGCACCTCATCTACACATCATTTAAATACCTCACCAGCGATGGTGACTCCACCACCTCCCTGGGCAGCCTGTTCAAATGCTTGCTAACCTTTTTGGTGAATAAATTCTCAGACCTTTATCCAGATTAAAGCAGAGTATTAATATTTGCCAAAACTCAAGGTAGCAATACAATAGCTGTATGCCCATATCCGAAACATTTGGATGCAGGCAGATTATCAGTCAGGTGAGACTTATTACTGATCACCCCATTTCTTCCATGGTCCAGGAACATAAACACAGTTTTGAGTCACTTTCACAGCAATATGGCAAATAAATAATAAAGTTCTTAGCTAATAAATGTTATTAGTTGAGGAAGCAGTCCCAGTTCCTATCAAGTAACAACTCAGACTGCTGTGGCAACACATGAGAAAGAGGGCTGTCTTCATGTCCCCATGGTCATAGCCTAGTGTTTCAAAATTCACATTGTAGTCTATCATGCACATAACAGGACCTTTACCATTGTCATGCGTGCAGCTTCACCTACATTCTACTCACCATTCAAAATAGCACAGTGAGGTTGAAGCTGTGAACAAGGGTGCTGGGGGATAAATCAATTGAGAGATGAACACAAAAGATGTCTGCTTTACTGAGAGCCTAATTCTGCCACCTGGCAGAATTCCCTCAGTGTTCCCTTAGCATTCCCCTCAGTGTTCCCTGAAAACAAACAGGCTTCACTTGCTTTCAAACAGATCACCTAAATAGGCTCCGTGTCTCAAAACAAGAGTTATTTCCTCTGCTGGAAGTAGGAAAAGGGCTGACCAGCCTGTCACTTTTTACCCAGCTTCAGCCTCCAAAGGAATTTCACCTGCATGAGGTGGGTAGGGTAGGGGAGTCCTAAGCTTGTCACACTGACCATGAAATCCTGAGCTGAACAAAGCAAGGTCAGACTTTTTCTCTATCCATACTGAAGTCACCTTTTCACAAGAATCAGTCTTGTCAAATTTTCTCTGTGATGTTTCCCTCGCAATGATGCCATATTTCAACTACTACAAGGAAAAGAAAAAAAAAAACACAAGCAACCTGTAGGCTGGACCAGAATTGCAATTGAATGTCATCCTGTCTCACTGGAGATACGTGTGCATACGCTAAACAGAGCCCTTCTCCTCCTAGTCAGCCAGCACTGAGGAGAACACAGTCCCCAGGAATGACATCCTGGCTTACATCACACGTAACCTCCGTGACCAAAACCCAGGCAGGAGAGCTTCAAGGACTTGTGGGTGTGTTTTGCATTAGTGCCGTGCCAAAGCAACAGCAGCACTGCAAGGAGGTGAGAGAGAAGGTGGAAATTTAATCTGCAGCCAAGACCAGCAAAGACAGGTGGGATTCCAGTTAGTTATTCCAACTCGTGGGTGACTGCATCTGCAAATCAAAGAGATGATGAAAAGCCTATTGAAGCTCAGTGAAGGCACCATTATGAGAGAGGAATAATAGAAAAATAGTCTTATCTGTGCCTTTTGCATTGCCCAATATCATCCTCCCAGCTTCATGCTAGACAAAGGTGTTTCTTTCTCTTTATTCCCAACACCTAAGCACTGGACTGAATCCACCTGCAGCTATGTTCAGACTAGAGCCTATACAACTAATCCAGATTGAAACCTGCAATTATCAACATTACTGCTGCTTTTAAGTAGTGTGGATGTTTTGCTCACCAAATGTCTCCACTGCATCTTCCACACTAGCTGTGCGTATTCAAAATAAATTTCTTTCTCTCTCTTCTGCCCGTATTACTTTTAAAAGACAAACAAACAAGCAAGCAATCAAGTGCTATAAAAAGAGCTTTGAAAAACTGAAGTAGTTTTCACTTCATTCCTCCAAGCAGCACTCCTGTCAATATTGATTAATACCTAATAGTTAATACTACACCATTTTAAGAGCTATTATAGAAATCACTGAGCATAGAGGAAAAAAAGAACCTTCAGCTTCTCACTATTTCTGACTACAGAGGTTATTGGTTGCTTTTCTCTCAAGAGGACTTCAAAAACAACCTGCAGTCACCTGTACATTTACTGACTATTCAGATAAAACCTTGAGTGGATTACTCATTCTATTAAACTAAAATGGATGTAGTCTCCAGAATATTCAGATAGATTCTCCCTGTTGTACAGACATTATTGTGCTAAAACCTTCGTGAAGTAATTTCATGATAAAACATAAAAACTGGAGTAAAAGGGTATGATTCACTTATCTGTAAGGTAATTTTCTGCAGACAGACAGCTGGTTTGTAGCTGTCCAGGTTTCAGCTGGGACAGAGTCAATTTTCTTCCTGGTAGCTCATACAGTGCTATGTTTTGGATTTGGCATGAGGATAACATTGATAACACACTGGTGATTTAGTTCTTAGTAGTGCTTATCCTAAATTAAGGATTTTTCAGTTTCCCATGCTCTGCCAGTGAGCAGGTGCACAAGTAGCTGGGTGGGCGCATGGTCGGGACAGCTGACCTGAGCTAGCCAAAGGGATATTCTATACCATAGGGTGTCATGCTCAGTATATAAACTGCAGGGAGTTGGAAGAGGGGTGGAGTTTTGCTCAGGCATTGGTCAGGAGGTGGTGAGCAATTGCACTGTGCATTACTTGTCTTTCCATAGGTTTTATTTCTCTCTCTTTTTGTTATATTCCTTTTCATTACCATTATTATTATTGTCGGTTTTATTATATTTTAGTTATGAAATTGTTTTTCTCTCAACCTAGTAGTTTTACTTTTTTTTGCCCCCCCAGTTCCCCTGCCCATGCCTCTGGGAGCAGTCAGGAATAAGCAAGAGTCTGCATGGTGCTTTGTTGCTGGCTGGGGTTAAACCACAACAGTTAGCAGACTACATTTTTAATTTTAATGTCTAAGTCAGATCTCAGCTCCAGTATCCTGCTCCCTTCTAAAAAACACCACATATTATCAAGGATACGGTGCAGATTCAAGGGCTCTGCAGAAATGCATCCAGTAAAATATTGCTGAGCCCAGGTAGAAACCAGGAGGGAAGCATAAGCAGGCAAGCAAGCCCCCGTTGCCTCCCAAAGCCATACACAATTCAACACAGCACCTTTGCCGTGATTTTCTTCCAGGTTCTGTACAATGAAGTGAAAAGGAGTCCTCTCCTTGTGTGGTGAAACCATGCAAGAAGAAGTAATCTTGTATCTGTTCATACTCTATTTTCATATTTCCATATTCACTATGGTAATTCATTGTGTTTGGTAAGCCGTATGATGATTTTTTTTTACATTTAAGCTTCATGACAAATATAGTACCTGGCAGACCTAATTATTACAGCCTGTATTCATTATCATAGGAAGCTACATTATAAAACTGTTCAGGTAGACCACTCCCTCAGTCCCAGGTCCTTCCTTATTAAGCCACAATTAGTATGATAAATGGGGATGGTTATTTGGTTACAGGCAATAACGGCAGTGCTTGCTCATAACAAAATGGGGAGAAATAATTAAATATTACAAGAAATAGTTTGATAATTAACAGTAATACCTCAATCACCTGCAAATAAAGCAGAACTGCATTCAGGTTTTCATTATCAGCTACAGTTCAAAGCCAGCATGGCCTTCACCTCAAAATAGCTATCTGCATTAATGTAGTAGGCAGAAGGATGAAATTGTGCTTGTCCTTGACAGGAGTGCTGCAAGGTGCTTGGGACTGAGGATGTACAGTCAAGTTGAAGCTGGAGTTGGTAATCATTCTGGCTAAAGCAGCTGCAGCCTGAGTAGCCTGTGAGCACATCCTCAGTGGCTCCCTAATTCTCAGGCACCATCCATGCCAGCACCCCCCTGCCCACAGAGTGACCTAAACAGCACTTGAGGTTCCAATTTTTTAACATATATTGAACTAAGGAAGATTATTCTGAACTGCATAGTCAGTGCTAGGTCAAATGAAAAAAGATTCACTTTTCTGTCAACTTAATTACAAATACAGCATTATATAATTTCATTTAATTGCACTCTTCACCTCTTTAACATCGTCAGCCTTCTGTCTCAAACCATCTCTCCTTAGAAAACACCTCCCACTGACTGAAACGGCCTTCTGATAATTAAGCTTGGTGTCATCTTTTCTCCCAGGGGTACACAACACCATGTTGGTGTCATAGAAATCAAAGGCAACAGGGCTCAGCAGCACCTCAAGAGGGTCATCTAATTTGCCTCTTTGTCCCAAAGGCAGGATCAACTTCTTCTAAATCGCTTTTAACAGAAGTTCATTTAATCTGCTCTTAAATATGCCAGCAGCTCCACAGCCTCCCTCAGCAGTCCAGTCTGTGATCTGCCTCCTTTACCACTGGAAATCTCAAAATGCACAGGCTACATTTCCCTTACTGCCCTTTAGCCCTTGACTTCTTGTACCAGTCTGTTGAAGGTAAAGCAGCATCAAGTCTGGGAATTTTACGTGACTTACTGCCAACCAACACAAACCTACAATCACTGACTAGGGTAGGCAGGAATAAAAAAGACAGAAATTAGTGTACACAAACCTACTTAAACACATCTCCTTCAACTTCCTGCTCTCAAGTATCCTTATTTTTGCCGTTTTTTAATCTCATTTTCCCAGAATTCATCCTGCGAGTCAATGGGTGCACAGGAGGCTAAAGCAGTGTGAATTACAATTTCTTTCTAACACTATGATTAACATCTTCCTGCTATGCTGCTCCTTAGTCTCTCTTGCCCAATGTGGGTCACCCATAAGCCAGAGTCCCTCAGGAATGTCCCTGACCCAGCATGGGTCAACCATGGCCACAATCCTGCAGGTGTGTCTGTGCCCCAGCACGGGTGACCCACTGCCATGGGCACTCAGGCATGTTCAAGCATGCAGGTTTGTTGACCTCTCCAAGCAAACTGGTGGCCATGTGCAGACATGGCATTCCCCTGTTAGCCGCACAGCACTGGGCCACTTGAAGGTAGGCAGACACACACTGCATGTCAGAGTCACGGGCAATTCAGAGAGGAAGGGTTGGCAACATGCTCAGCTCCCCCTCGGCATGAAGGCCCTCACCTCCAGGGCTCTTCAGCCAGCTGGTGGTCAATACCCA
The DNA here is from genome assembly GCF_000691845.1 of Merops nubicus. Classification (NCBI taxonomy): domain Eukaryota; kingdom Metazoa; phylum Chordata; class Aves; order Coraciiformes; family Meropidae; genus Merops; species Merops nubicus. Next base: position 41,639 of record NW_008592776.1, read on the forward strand.
CAGAAACACCCCTGAGTGTTTCTGCTATCTTTGTTTTTCTTTCCCTCTGCTCCCAGTGCTGCTCCTTCAGAACAAGTAAAGTGTGCTACTGGTCTCAGACTACACAGGTGGGATGTGACTTCTGTGCAGGAATCTCTGGAGATGGACACAGAGTTCATCTCCAGCCTGCTGGAGCCTTGAACTGATGGGCTGCTCAGAACTGCTCTTCTTATCAGCTCTGTTACTTTTCAAGTCATGCTTTCTTCTTCCATATTTCGGTTTCATTGCTCTGCCGCTGAAAGGTACTTACACACATACTTAAGAATTTCACTTTGCTTAATCAAAGCCTGTGTACTTGTATGCAAACACACAAATTGCAAGCAAAATTGCTCTTATGTAAGCCACTACCCAATATTTTTTATGGAGTTAGAAATGCACGATTAAGAATTTTGCACCCATTAAAACACTATAGGAAAAGCTTTTAACTTTAGGTGAGGAAATGTGTCGTGAGGTATTTGAATACGTTAACATCAGTATCATCAGAAGAGAAGAATAATTTATTCCTGACAGTTGTCTTTTACAGCATGTCATTAGAATGATCCCTTTATAGCACTCATTCATATACATGACATCTTAAGTCATACCCATCCATCTTCCTCTGCAGATAAAAGACTATCATCCTTCTAATATCTCATTTTTTCATTTGAAAGGCTGCATCGAAAAAACATTTCACAAGCATTAACAAGTTCAGCCAACCAATTTCCTGGAATCTTCAAGCACTTTCTAGGGCCACTTTTTCTTCCTTCCTTTCTGCCTCCACCCTGATCCCCAACTCCCCATCTTGTGGGGAAAAAAAAAAAAAAAAAGAATGCAAGACACTTCCTGCATGAAGGACTAAGAGAAATAGACCATTTTTGCCAACCCGGATCACTGATAAGCACATAAATTTGTTATCAAGAAGTTTATCTGACCAGATGGAATAGAAACCTCATCTGTTTGGTTTTCAAAACCCACACACAGAAATAATCTTTGAGATGGAGAAGACTACCAACCTATATGAGGACAGTTGTCTTTCTGAGGTGTTTGGGAAAGGCAACAATAAACCAGTTGTGAGCTGGTGACCAGACTAGCAGATGTTTTTGCTCTGGTGCTATATTAAATTCTCATCATAGTCAATATCTGATGTTGAGTTCTCACTCCTATCTTAGTTCATTTTCTGTTCATATCATATTTATATCTCTCAAGAAAGATAAATATGCACTCTCTTACAAGTGGTAAATCTCCTTCACTAGAGAGATAAATATGTACATCCCACATCTTGCTTACCTCACTTAAAGCAGTCAGGGAAACTCCCAGTACTTTCATCCAGATTTACATCTTTATAACCTGGAACCATCTTCTTGCATACGACAAGCTTGTTCCAAATTTACCTGCTTTTATATTTTTGGGGGGTCATTCAGTAAACAGATGTGCTTCCTCTATTTTGAAAGAAAATATTTTTTCAAATGTGGGTTCTTGACATGATTCTCACTGGTTCATCATCTTTGTATGTATAATACACCTGCCTTCTTCAAGAACCATAACAGTGAGACCTACAATTCTATACACCGCACTTAGGTAGCCAGGGTCTGGCCTAACATCAACTGAACATAATGGTGTGGTATTAAATCAGGCTTGCAGGATGTGTTCCCTTCATACGAAGTCTGTTTTGTATAGTAATTGTGTTCAGTCTATGAAAAACTCCATATACTGACTCACAAAGTACTTCTTTACATATTGTAAGGCTCAGTATCCCAGCCTGATGCTAATTGCTTTGCTGGCACTGGATGTCAGCATGCTGTCACTGAAGGAACACTTTATTATGATAGGGCTTTTTAGTACAAAGATTACTTATCAACAGAAGACAAAAAAAGTAAGAGAACCCATTCTAGGTCTTGTAATATAATTAGCACAGTGTACTAGATAAGTTTTCATGCAGAAGTTACTTCCTTGATAGTGAAAGAAAACACTAACATTTCTCTATTCTGCTGCAGTATTAGCAAACTGAAGTTTATTCCACATGCAGCTGAAGAGATCTCTTCATAGTCAACTACGCATCACTCAGTCAAGAGACAAAGAAGTAAGACCTGTATGCTTCAGTAAAAGCCAGTCATCAGATTGGTAGTTTGTTACGTGATGGATAATGAAACGCACATTTATTTCTCAGTACTTCCTGCTCCAGTAGGAAAATGGCAGTGCAATCCACTATCTTCTCAGTCAGAACACACAAACAATAAAACAAATATATGTAGAATGCACATTATTATGTCTAGCACATGGCATGGAAACTAAACTTTCAGTCATCCCAAAAGCAAAGAAAATCCTCTCCCTGAATCCACAGGAAAATCCTTTCCCTCTATTTTGTGTATACAGAAATTGTGTTTTCTAGTAAGCCATCACATATATTTCTGAAGCCCATGATTCAGTGGTGAGTTCGATTTTAAGTATTTAAAACTAGGCAGAACTCTTTGGACTGATATAATATGGAGGAGGTTTTCTCCCTGTTTTTAATGCTTGTATATAATAGTGCTGCACAGTCCAAAATGTCCATTTTTCATGTGGATGCACGGAGTGAGGTTGATAAATAAACACAATCAGGAGTTACAGGATTCTGGATATCTGAAAGTTGTGCAATATATATAACAATTATGCATTTTTATCAAAAAACATAAGATTGAGAGCTCATATGAAGCAGAGACATTTTCTTTTGTTACTCTTATCAGTAGTTGCAGCAAGTAAACCCACCTGTTTCAGCAAGTCTATGTTCAAGTAATGCACAATTTGCTGCTAAAGTTTCAGTCTTGTTGAAAAGGTGAAAATAAAGTCCTTTGACTAATCAAAGACCCTGTGTCATTATATATTTTTTTATAAGAAGACCCTTCCCACTACCCTTCTTATTTTAGTCAAATTCCACTTTGAGTAGATACATTTTCTAGTCTGCATGCTCTCTAGTTTTAATGAGATGCTCCGAGTGGGAATTAGAGATTAAAATGTAAGAATCTAGATGTGCCAGGTACCTATGCTCCTGCTGTACCAAATGAAGGCTACAGAGGGACTGAGTTCACTGTCCCAAAGACTTCTAATCCAGAGAAGCCTGAATCACTCTTGCTGCCAAACAACCATGTTGACTATAAATTGACCATGCTGATGAGAGTTTAGACTCTTCCTCACGTATACATGTACCTTTCTTAATCTGGAACTAAATCTCATTATACATAGCTGAGCAAATTCTCTGTCTTCCTCTAAAAACTGGCATACAATGTTGCTATGTTGCTGACACTTGCATATTACAAACACCAATATATTTCCAAATTTCAGTTTGAAGTGGGAAAAAGAAGAAAAAAAAAAAAAAAGAAAAAAGAAGAAGAAAAAAAAAAAATCCCGCACTTTTTTTTTAAGGTTACAGAACCCCAGAATCACAGAATGGTTGAGGTAGGAAGGGACCTCTGAAGGTCATCTTACCCAACCCTCTCTGCTCAAGCAGGGCCACCCAAGACAGATGCCAAGGAGCTTATCCAGACAGATTTTGATCGTCTCCAAGGATGGAGACTCAACAGTCTCCCTGGGCAACCTATGGCAACAAAATTCCTTGACAAAGTGTGTATCAATGAGCACAACACTGTCATTAGTAACTTGAGAACCACAGACTGGTTCCACACTGCTACTCTTGCCCTTTGTGACTTCAAGAATAAGGCTCACTGTACTCATAAATATACTCACATCTGTGAAGAGATGATCTTCACAGATCTTTATGAATCTATGAAGAGAATTGAGCAAACCACTAAAAGACTAATATCTGTAAGAGAAAAAGAGTACTGGCTTATATAACCAGCTTCATGTGTATTTTAGTATTACTTCTTTTAAACCTAGCAGCCAATAGATTGTCTGAACTTGCAAAGTCATTTAACAAAAGTAGAAAAAAATGTAATTTTCTGATCTTCATATTTTTACATAGAAAAAAACTGAAAACAAGACAAAGCTTCTTCCTCCAGCTTTCTGCCTGTAGTCTAACAGCATAGCTATATTCATATCAGTAAGACTCACCAGATAATAAGTTTAAAGTATAACCTGTGTTTTTAAGCTGTGTAGCTTTCAAATCTTATATGTATATACATATATGTGTTAATTCTATAACATGGTAAGAAGATAGAAGACCAGTAATGAAAAAAAAAAAAAAAAAAAACAAACCATGACCAAAAAAAATAATCATTCAGAGGGCTAACAGAGTGCTTTTAATGGTTTTATAATTTCTGCTAAGACAATTTATGAATTCAAATAGCTATACCTGTTCCTGGTACCTAATATGCATTGCAACAACTTCTCTGGGCAGCCCCAGTTATTTACATTTTGATTGTTTAAGGCCTTGCTTAAGGCCTAATTCTTTCCAATCGACTTTAATTAGCCAGCAGAGAAAGCAACAGCACAAGTGACAGGGCTTCCTTTTGATGTACCATTTGACAAAACCTTTAATCAGTGAAAATTAAGCCAGAAAAGGATATGCTGCCATAAACATTGTAACCTATCACAAAGCAAATCATGTAACTTTACACAGGAAAGATGCCGTACATGTACATGTTGCATATTTATCTCTCCAGTGAGAGAAGGATATACCTGAAATCAGGAGTCATATTTCTCAGCCAAAACAACATTAGGGTACATCTCTGGCACCATTTTCATGCTCTTATGTTATTACTAAGCGACTGACTATTGCCCTGTCACATACACCAAGAAAACAAGATGTTTTGCCAGCACATTCCTAATTTGATGGATCATGACTTTTATCTCCCAGCAAGAATTCAATCCTTGCATGTCCTTTTTTATGGCTACTATTTAAGGCACTGAGCCATGGCAGTATCTAACATGAACCTCAATGAATTTTTTAGATTACTGAAAATAGTTTTAAAAATGCAACAGAGGGTACGAGTGGCTTTTGTAGTAATTGAAGAGTGTGGATGAGGGGTACACAACATGACCTATGACATCCATGACGACTGAACCTTCAGCTTCATTCATGCTTGACTCTCCCTTTTCTTTTGACATTCATGGTACTTCAGTGTCACACTTGAAATTTAGCTGTTGGTTGCCAGGGTATCACCTTATTATAATGTTATAAAAATAATGGTAAAATAGAGACACCTTTACTTTTTTAATCCCTCTACTCTCCACCCCTCACACCCATACAGAGGAAATGAACACACATGCTCTTGTGACCAGAAGCTAGAGGTTACCTGGGAGGGTGAGTAACAGAAGTGGGCCACGCTATCTTCCAAACATCTCACAGACCACTAGGTCGCAACCTGTTACATAGTGCTTGCATGCCTAAAGAAGCAAGAAAGTTCTGGTAAGTATGTGCTCACCTAATCTCCTGCTTTTCCTCAGCAGAACTTGTCAGTGTCTGCTGATTTCTTGCAAAATTCAGGTGAGGAAAGAGCCAACAGCATCTCTCCATTGGTCTCATGAACTAAGTAGGTAAGTGGCATCAAATCACTTAAGAAAGAAACAAAGCGAGCGGTCTTGTAAAGGTAACAGCTTCTGTAGCCCGTCTCTCAGCGCCATCAGAATTCACAAGTAGGAGAGTATTATTCTAGCATCCCAGAATATTACCCACATCAAAGAATACTGCATGATAACCGCATTAGAACAGATTAATTCAGTGAGATCAAAGCTTAGTAGTCTGTTTCTGACATTGGATGATCCACAATGGCTGAATAGGGAAAGCAATTAAGAAGCCACACAAGTGCAGATTTATCTTTCCCCTGCTACACTTTCCCACCTCTACCACTGGGGGCTTCATGATTTCCTGAGGTAAGCCTATGGATCTTTCTTTTATTTTTGTAATCTTTTTGAAGCTATTTATATTTGGGGTTTCCAGAGCATCGTATGACAAAGACTTTCAAATGCAGTTTTGAAAAGCAGTCACTGAAAGACCAGCCAGTATTGGAAGCCAGTAAGCAAAAATCAAATATTGCCTGAGCAAGCCAGAAGTCATTTCTTTGTTTGGTCTTTGCAATGTTTTTCAAAGGACTGGGCCTCTAATTTCCTCCTCTGCTTTCAAGCCTTGCAAATAGCACTATCAATGAGCTGCCTTTCAGAGGATGTGAATTCTGGTATCTGCCAGCCTCACTCATGGGGTTTTGGAGGGAGGCATTTTTGTAATTGTGTCCTGTGAGGCCGTGCTCTCTGGTCCTGCATGTCAGGGAGCAGCAAGAGTGAGCTGCTCCACGGAGAAAAGGGAGCTACGAGCCAGGCATGGTGGTGAGCCAGCAAAGGCAATGGTATCAGGAGCAAGAGCCCAGTCTCACCATACTGTGTGGTGGGATTCCAGACCACCAAATAAGTCTATAATAAGGCATCACACCAAGAAATCAGTCCACAAGTGAGGGCTAGGACCTAGTGTGTGCACAAGCCACGCACAAGCACAGATGCAGCGTGTCCTGCAGGAGAGCCAATCTCATTCCTAAGCAGCACTGGGAAGCCTCTGCAGAGCCTTCTTCCAGCTTTTGCTCAAAGACCTCCAAGACCAGTCAAGGCTTCTCAAATATCACCTTCTGGCCAGAGACCTGTCCTGGAGTGCAGAGGGCCAGACTCTTGGGAGGGGTGTGGGATCATATGCTCCAAGCTCTGACACTGCTGTCCAAGAGGCAAGAGAGGCCTTCTCCACTGTCTGCATTGCTCCATACATTGCAGTTGCTTCTGTGGAAATTGCTTCACAGCCTGGGGGACTGACACGACTTCTTGGTTAAGTCTCTCCTCTCTGAATTAGCCCATTATTTTCTCTTTAAAAATGCTAGTGAGTGAACTCCAATTTAGATTATTTGAAGTAGAAAAAAGATTTTAAAAGCAGACCAAGTAGAGGAAAACACTGTTGAAGGCTGTAGCTGAACTAGCAGTCTCATCTTTAAAATGGATTTATATTCCATCCTCTGAAGACTCCCAACAGAAAACAAAAAGCCTCAGCCCACATGAGCTGACATCAGGTCAACAGTATAACATCTTCTTAAGCATCACATTGATGGTACAAGTGTGTTTTCAATGAGCTCTTAGCCAAAGAAAAATTTCTCTTTTCATGTATTGCCATAATTCAAAACCTAACTGAAAGTTACACAAATATCTCAACACTTATCATCATTTAGAACAGCATCTTTGTGAGTTAAGGGCACGCAACTTCAAGACAAAATGTGTGCATCAAAGCTAGCTTAAGGGACTGGTACAGGCAATAATGAACTCAAAATGTCTAGTCATAGGATTAAACACTATATCCAGGAACCAGCAATTTTAACCTCAGTAACTGTAGGGTAAGCAACCTCAGTTTGCTACCTTGGTTTCTAAAACAATTTGCACAAGCAATCACTGTTCCTTGATTACTAGCAAAACTTTAATATCAAAACTATAATATAGTGGAGACAACATTAACCTTAAAAGAATAAAAGTTGCTACAGAATATTTACTAGGTTCTCCTCCCATACTATAAATTCATTCTGCCTGCAAATCGAGCTTGGAAGAACACCGACTACTAAAGCTACAATCATTCCAAATTTATCTGTTGGTTTGAAAGAATTCAGTTGCAAGATGTGAAAATGGAGAGAAATGTAACAAACGCTAGATCTGATACAAAGGGGTCAGCTTCATGATGGCTTTTCATTGGCAGTCTTGCAGACACATTTAAGAGAAATAGGAATGAATCAGTTTTTCACTTCGATTAATGCAGGGGGTATGATGGTGGTGTTGACAATGATCACATAAAACAGCAGTAGAAAAGTTTGTAGAGAGACAAGTGAACAGTCTTAACTTGACAGCCATTGATGAGAACCACAGATGGGGCAAAATATTAGCTTGGAAAGAAGGAGACAAGACTGCAATAGAGAGAGACATTTACAGGTTGTCAGGGTAAGGATTATTGTTGAACTATTGTCTTCAGAATTAGTTCATTCAGAATGGAAAAACAAAGAGTTAGAGGAGAAAGCTTCATGACATTTCTTGGAAATTTAGCAGGGAATGGACAGGGAGAGGTAAGGAGAGAGGATTCCTCTGAAGGACATGATGAAGAAGCCATCAATCAGAATGAAGAGAAGCAAAATAACACAGTCATAGGTGAAAGCAGCACAGGAGTCAAGCAGATCCCTTCTTTCCCCATAGCCTGAAGGAAACTGACCTCTCAAGAAATCTGAAATCAAATACTGATTTTGAGCTTAAGAGGTTTTGAGAATGTTTTTCGTAGAGCAGTCTGAGCCACAGAACTCACTTCAGTTTTAGTGCAAAACCAAAGTCTGCATGAATTGGTTCATTATTTCACATTTGCTTTTTCCCTTCTTACTATAGTTGTGTAATGTACAACAGTAAGAAAACTGTTCCCATTAGATCTATTCACTCCAAAACAATAATACATATAGTTAACAGGAATGACCTACAAAATAATGAACACGTAAAATCTACGGAGGCAAGAAGTTAATTTTTGTTTAATCTGCTGAGGAATAGACTACAGAAGTGTTTAACCAATTTCCTGTAGATTCTGTCCTTTTCTCAGGATGTCTGGAAGCACAGGTTCTTCCCTGACACCCCAGGGAAGAGAGGATGCTGAGAATGACTCTGCCTCTGCTTCTGCAGCTACACCCACTCCTGTAATCTGTGGCAGCATCAGGGAGCATCAGTCTCCCTCTTCTTCTCCCTGTGACTCTATGTGTCTGCCAGTCCTGGGACTGAGCCATCTCAAACATGCTGCCACCAGTGGCTAACCTAACCTCCATCACCCTGAAAGCTGGAGGGGGCGCAATGAGTTCCTCCTTAAGGCATGCCCACTTTTTTTGATAGCCCCAGTTGTGAGACGTCCGCTTAACACAATGAACTTGAGAAACTGCCACTGTTGTTTCACACCTGATAGGGATACTTATAGCTAATTTTTATGAACTACCTTCCTTTCTGGAGATGGTAAGTTATCTGCCTCTAGTGTCTTTCACTCTGGTGTTTTGGATCCTTAATGATGTTCCCATACAGGAACAGTACTGTTCATCTCCCTGTAAGTGACAGTCAGGATTGATTTCCTTTCCTCAGCAAATTCCGGTCACCCCCTCTACAATGATCTCCAAATCTTTCCATGATCTCCCTCTGGCAGCTGGCTGCAGTCCAGGTCCTTCTGGAAGCTGATGTCTCTTTAAGGACACTTATTTAACCAGAGGTTTGTGACTAAGCTGTGGCAAAAGGGGAAATAATTTTACTTTCTGTTTTCACTCTTTACTTAACAACATGCTGCATATATAGATTTTAGTCTCTATACCAACTCCTGGAATTTTTTAGCGTTCTTTCACATTTAGCAGTAATATAAAATAGCAGCTGCTCCAGTTCAGTGCTCCAGCAGTATTTCTATTACTTCCAGGGTCTCATCCAGCTATTCTGAAGTTAGTCTGTGTATCTCAGCATTGTGCCTCTGCCTGCCTTTAGACTACAGGGTTTTCAGTGCCTGCTGCATTTGTACAGTCGGTGGGCAAAGATCCTCCTTTACCCACCACAACTCTTCTGAGAGCCAGTGGTAACTTCTGCAACAAATCCAAATGTGGTTTTATTCCTGTGTCACACAGAGCGTGTGAGGCTTAGAAATGTTTATTATACTGTCCTGGGAGAGAAATTTAGTGTGGCTAGCTACTCCTGGGTTTTGCAGGGTCATTTTACAAATCCAGGGAAGCATATGCACAACACGGCGACTCAAACAGACACAGCAACTGGTGCTCCAAATTTTGGCTTCACTTCATCTCATTACAAAAAGCAGCTCATGTCCTGCTGTGGAGGAGGTGCAGGATTATGCAGGAGGTCAGACTCCACCATTCTGCTGATCCCTTCTGTCCTTTACTGTCTAAAAATAAGTTTTCAAAGCCTTTCTTAGGTCTAATAGAGGCTTCATAAGAAATTCTTAAACCAAAATCCATTGCTGGATGCATGCAAGCAGCTGAATGGACCCATTTGCAAGTCAAGGCTCTGATCCAGTGGCGATATACATTCTTATTCACTTTACTAGGAGGTTTTTAAATTGTAAATGTTGATGCTTGATTCTGCACTTCCTGCAATTTCTTTTAAGTGACTTTCACAAAGGACAGAGACAACTGATATTCAGTACTCAGCTTTGTACCAGAGCTGGTGGTCACAAAAGGTGCAAAGCAATATTTCAGCAAATTTCCTTGTCCTGCACTTCAGTGAGGTTATTGGCTGTTGCTCTTGAACGTTTGAGTTCAGCAGCAGCACAGGTGATACTCACAGTTTCTTCTAATATCTTCAAACTAATAATTCATCACTTAATAGGAAGTTAGTATAAGAAGATGCAAAATGGAAAACAAAAGAATACTTGGGAAAACATCTAATTCCTGAGAAGGCAGAGGTTCGATTAACTCTTTTGTTTCTAAACAAGGATCATATGTTTCTATTTTCATATTATATTCATAGCTGCTGCTGAACATGCTTATGGCAATTTCCACCTAAAGAAGTACCACAATTTTTGGACACCTGTCCTGTATTAAAATGCTTGGGCCTAGCAATATCTGGCATCTGACCAACACAATATTACATAAAATGCTTGGTTTTTAATAACATTTCTGGATATGGATCAGTTAATAAACTTTGTTTCACCAACCACCTAACAGATGCGCAGCTACAAGTGCTTAATGAATGTTTCCCAGAAATGAAAACTGGAACATTTCTGACTATCAGACTGAGGGAAAAAAATAATTCTGTGGAAGAAAAATCCCATGTTGCAGACTCAGTTCTACTTGCCGAAGTTCACTTTATTTCCACCGGCAGTATATTTACCTTTGAAAATCTTCAAATTGTCTCATACAACATTGTGGTAACTAGTCTTTTATGTTTACAGTGATCACTTCAGGATCTGCTATAATGGGATGAAGGAAGTTGAAGGACAACTACTCCCACGCAGTCCAACTTCCGTAAGTGATGGGTGTGCCTCTGGCCCAATAGGTTGAGCAGAGACTAGTAGGCACACAGCATTTCCCAGGGCTTGAAATGTTTGGAAATTATCAGCTAGGGCTAAAAGCCTGCACACTTTGAAGTTCTGTCTTGCAAAGATGAGTGGGTCCAGCTGAAAATGCAGAGCCCTCTCCCTGCTACAGGCTGCAGAGTATGGAGATGGACCCTTGCAAAGCAAGCTGTACAGTCTGCGCCAGGCAGCTGCCACTCGCTGGCCTCAGGCACCGTGTATTTACTGTGGCAGGTGCATAAAGCCACCAACCTGGTACCAGCTGCACATCAGCTGGAAGGTGTGCAGCGTGCCCTGGAGAAGACACCTTGGGCTGCCACGTTCCCATCTCTCCTTCCAGGAGGGCTGCTTCTGGGAAGATTGGAGACTGGAGGCCCATAGTCCACAGCTGTGCTCCAGCAGCATCCTGCCCTGAGAAGCAAGCCCCAGTGCTTGAGCTTACGCTACAAACCTGACACGGAGAGATGCCAGCCAGACCTAGTGTGAATCCAAGCTGGAACAACATAGGCTTACTTTGCAGTCCTGTTGTACAGCCCTGAGCTCAAGCCAATAAATCATCCTCTTCTTTCCCATCTTAACACTTTTATAGCCCCTGATACAGACACTGCCTCATAGTATTATCACAAAAAAATAATATTTGTGGGTACAGCTCTAGGACTGAGCAGATGAACAGTGCATCACTGACTGCAGAGAGGCAGCCAGAGCTATGGCAACATAATGTCAGGAACAATGGTTCCTATGATGAACAACATGTCGCTTCCTTGCTGCTGCCACTGAAGCATTGTATAAGAGCACTGCAAGTAAATGGTATAATAGTTGCCACCTTGTTAACTTATTGGGGTTTATCAAGAAAATAGCAGCAGTGGAACTATTAGCCAATGTGCAAATGGATTTTTCTTTTTTATTGTCAGGCCTTACTAATGCATTGGTAATGGGACAGTGGCAGACAGCTCCACTGCTTTTTCCAAAATGATCAACCAGAACAGTTCTGTCAAGCTGATAGTATACATTTCTCTTCAGTTCGCACACTGGCTTTTTACACAAAAACACAGAGACAGGGAAAGGGAGGAAAAAACACAAGTAGATACACAAAGCTGAACCTAAGACATCCTAGTTAGGGATTGGCTTTATTTTTGTGGCACAAGTGAAAAGATACCAAAAATGACCTTTTCAGTAAGCAGATACCTTTCAATCTTGTCAGTTCAACATAAGTGTGGATATTGCAGCTGCTGAACTGAACTACAAAATGTCAAAAACATCAACTGCAGATGAACCCTCACTGGTATATACGGTGGGGTTGTAGTGTCATTTTTGCAAAAGAAACAAAACAGAGCTTACTATTTTATCAAAGAATCACATACCAGCTGAGGCAGGAAGGCAGCTCAAGAGGTCAGCTGGTCCAGCCTCCTGCTCAGAGCACTGTCAGTGAAAGCAGGTTGCCCAGGGCCAATGTCCAGTTGCATTTTGAGTATCTCCAAGGATGGAGACTCTCTGGGCAACTTGTGCTCATCTTTGAGTATCAGCCTTAGAGTAAATGTTTAAGTGGAATTTCCTATATTTTAAATCATGCCCACTGCCTCTTGTCCTGTCACTGGGATGTGTTAACTCTTCTAAATATCCATTTTAAGTATGATGTAGGTGCCCACAAAGGAGTTCAGCTATAGATTTACACAACAAACATTTTTCTGTTGGCAAAATCCTTATTTCACACAAAATGACCCTCAGAGGATACAGATTAGCTTCATTTTTCTTTGGAAGCCTCTCAAAGCCTCAGACTCCATGGGTGATGAGTAGCTGTCTATATTTCAGAGGAAGAGCTGCCATGCAGGAAGGCACCTTTCAGACAAGAATCACAGAATAGCTGTTCGTGATAGTGGTTTACAGCACACTCTCACTGTGCATGAAGTCTCTTCAGAACCAGAAGCTGATTTTTATAAATAAATAAAACCAGAGCTGAGTTTCAGGATAAGTGGGCAAGAACTCCATTTCACTGTGGGAGAGTCATGAGTCAGGCAAAGGTCTGCCCAGTAGCATAAGTCACTTGCCAGCAGAGAGAGTTATCTGCAACATTCAAGTCTCTGACAGCAACTTTACCTAATGAATCCACTGTAATCAACTCATTAGCCGTTATTTCAATGACTTTACCACGCTAAGCCTCTGAGGCTCCAGAAAGCTAGCTACTTTAGAGGCTGTAAATTTGCTAAAATGCAGCAGATATTTTCACAAGGCTTTCCTCAGTCAACAGAAATGTGCTCAACTATCTTTCACTTCTTGGAAACACGTAACCTTCATGGCAAGCCTTCCTGGCAGAACACATCCTACAGTGCTATTCCACGACTACTCAGATGACACAGCAAGCAAGGCCAGCAACAAACACACATCCTCTTATGCTTAACAGTCATGTCTGTCTTTACTTTTGGGGCTAAAACAAAACCTCCTGCAGCTACAGCTGCGTTAGGGACTACAGCATCTGGCAGTGCTGACTTTGTACAGCAAAAAACAATAGATGTACAACACACAAAGGTCATTACTGTGATAGAGCGGGACCTGCTCTAACAAGTTATGAATATGTAATACAAAATGGAGTTTGGCAGGTGTTTTCTGTTCTCCAGGCTGTAGTCCTGCAGGACGTGGAAAATTGTACTCTTGTGTCTTGCAGAAGATACCTAAACCCACTGCTGTGCCACACCAAGCCCCAGTCAGTTGATGTTGCTCCTTGGCCAAGAGTGCATGACCTAAAGGCTTCCCTGCAGAGGGCTGCAGGCAGGTGCACCTTGTTGTAGTCCACACTGTACACCTTCAGGCACTGTCAGGACCAGCCACTGTGTGGCCAGTTATACAGTACCAACTGTCACCCTCACTTAGACCTCACCTGAATTCTCTGTATATGCTACGTACAACCAGAGAATAGTGCCCAGACATCGTTAATCTCAATGTGCAAGTGAGACACTCAGGTGAGACCAGAGGAAGTCCTTCCAAACTGGGCAGTCCTCAGAGTTCCTCACCCCTCTTCATCAGGTGGACACCTTTCCAGTAAAAACATGCCATGGGAAAAGGGAGAAAAGCCACTCCACACCAGGAACCAGCTAGGCTTCCATCCTTATCTGTTCAGAAAGCATTCTCACCAGTACACCCCAAAGACAAGACATGCAATGCCTAGGCCTCCCGCGGCTGCGCTCCCTGCAGGTGTCCATTCCCACAGCGGGTGCTCTGTTGCAAGTCTCTCTGGCACATGTGTTACACCAGCATCCCTGTCGACTCTGCTTCTATCCGTTGTGCCACCGATGGAGGAGCAGACAGGTCACAGAGACACTGCAGTATGTTTTCCTGTGTGATGGAATCTAACCTGCACAGCAGACCTAGTAAATCCTACCCTTCCCTCGGCACATACGCCTAGTACAATCCTTCGCACTCGAAGGCAAAGGATCTGGACAGACTTGTTGCTTTGAGAATAACAACACATTGCAGCACTTAATAAGTTGTTTCTTGTCTCAGACATTTAAGGCAGAATAATCTGCATTTTATTTTGAAATACTGAGAGAAACAGAATACATTTTATGAATGATCTGTCATCATCTTCCAGTTTAGCAGATAACACACATAACTGGGTCATGACTTCAAGGGTTTCATCACAGTTCAGCAGTAGTTAACAATTTTCCAATTAAAGCTAGGGTTCTTAGACACTCACAACACATCAGGCATCAGAAATGCAGGTCATAGAAGAACACAAACCCAACTAATTCTGAAAGACTTCAGTGAAGATCATGAGAATTTGCAGTCCAGCCACTGCCTACCCAAGTCTGAGTACAGCTAAAAACAAGCACACTGGAGCACTGCTCCATTTCATCCAAATCTGAACCCTGCTGACACTGAAAGAGAAGTGGGCGAGGAAAGGACAGCTCTGTTATACAGGCTTGAGAGGAATGGGACAGCCCAGTCAGGGCCCACCTGGGGTGCTGGTCTGCCTTTGTTTGGTTCTGCCTATGTTCACATTTTGGCTGCAGTAGTGATTACAACACCTAGTGCACCAAAACCGTGGCTCCTCCATTCTGAGCAGATGTAAGATCTGTCAGCCCAAACACCCCCCCAGACAGTGTCTAGGACAGCAGGCAGCTCAGCTGCAGCCCAAATGCACCCGGAAGAGTCCAAGGCATCAGATCACTTTTGATCTGCTGACAGATCAGCAGCTCTGTGTTGGCAGACATGAGCCCTTTAGAAAGATATCCTTCCACCACTTCTGTGGCTTTAGCACAAGCTGACTGTGTCATGGGAGACAGGACAAATGACCCCAGAACAAAGTAAAAAGCAGCAGCAAGTGATAAACAAGACAGGACCTCACTGAGGCTCTATCACAGTGTTGCAGACAGATGAGGATACGACCCTGAAAAGATGCTCTCAAACCGCTGGTGTAGCTGGTAGCTGAAGTAGCTATCCTCATATCCTCAGCTTATTTTCATATCCAAATCCGGCCTCATCTTGTGTGCTTGATGAATAACCTTTGCTACTCCTACTAATGTCCTCTTCAACACATATGTACTATGAACTTGCCACAACCAACTGGTACAAACCTAGTCTTTCTCAGACTGTTGCATTCCAGTTTTAAAAGGAGGTAAAGACTAAATTTGAAGCTTAATTATTTAAAATAAATTAGTTTCCTTGCTTCAGAGTTAGGAATGTGATTTAAAAGTCAGGGACTGACATTTAAAAGTGTAGTGATGAGTCAGATTGAAATCCAGGCTGTGCCAAAAGGGTGCAGTTGAGAACAGAGTGAAGTGCAAATGTAAACTCTCCAGAGCTTTAATCCTGATTGCAATATTACCGACAAAACCCAGCCCAGAACTGACCCAGATTCATCTTGCCTAGCTTTTTAAACATGGATGTGACACCCCTTTTAGAAGCTGTTGTCCTACACACCATCTGTAGTTTACAGAGAAAAACCAGGACCTCTGCGGGAATTCTGCCTGATCTGAAAGCCATATCTCAATTGCCTGATAGCATTTCACGTCTCCAGTACTCCCTTCCCTTTTAAAAGAAATCCCATACATCTGTGAGCTGCAGGAGTCAGGCTGCTCATGAAAATCTGCTTTAGACACCAGAACAACTAGAGTCTACCCTCTCTACACAACTTTCATAGATTGCTGTCTCGACTGCTCTGTTACTCTTCTATAATGACCACAGAGGATTCCTGTGGTTTATCAGCATACCCCAGAGGTGCCACTCTGCACACATATCCATGCTGCTACATTAAAACATGGAGTTTATAGATCTATCTGGAACATACCTTCAGCTGCTTTTGAGCACCGACATGCACAGGACTCCAAATGAAGCCTCATGAGCAATTTACTAACACCTTCCAGTTTGTGGTGTTCTCCATGGCTATCAGGGACACAACTGTGCCGTCTATGAGGACCCACACTCTTCTTCTGGAAAGCTGCCCCAGCCTGCACTGCCATATGGGGTTATCCTGTCCCAAGTGCTGGACTTTGCCACTTTGGCCAGCCTGTCAGTGTCTCTGAATAGCAGCCCTGTCCTCCAGCCTTATAACTACTCCCTCAGTCTCGTGTCATCCAGGGAGGGCTCTGGCTCCCTTTACTGTCCTCCAATACATCCTTCCAGGCATTTCAAAATGAAAAAAAAGTCCCACCTCTGCTTCTTTTTGTCTCTTTCTGAAGCCTGAATGATCCTATACAAGGGGGATCATTGCAAAGTGAAATAAGAAAGTGTTGTGGTGAGCAGAGCCCGCCCTAGGCAGGGCCCGGCGTGCGGAAGATCTCACGATGTAACGGAAAGCTCAGACTGCCCACGAGGGGCCTTGTGGGTGTGGCTTGTGCTATATAAGCAATTGCAGCTGCGCAATAAACGCCATTTGCAACATCCTTCACATTGAAGCCTGTGTCTGCTGATGGTACCCAACGGCAGAGGTTGGGTGGCAGAGATCCCGGGGTTTGGGTGTCGGTAACGACAGAAAGCACATGTGACAGAGACAGATTACTGTGAGACTGTATTGATGAAGCTCAGAGGAAGGAATTGAAGAGGAAGTCTTTCAGTATTCTCATGGGGTCTGTACACACACAGATAGATAGTGCAAGATTCCTATTTGCCTTTAAGGTACATAAATTTTTATTGGCTTTATTTGCTGGAATCAAAACATAATATTCAGTACCACAGCACAATGCTAGGGATCCGCAAGTTTTATAGTAACTGGATAGATCAATAAAATAAAAATGCAGTTTTAAAAACCATCAAACATAAAATAACTTCTCTGAAGGCAGAGAACTAGAACAGTCTACAATGCTGATGGGCCACTGAAGAAAAAGACTTAAAGAGTTCTTCTGTAGAGTTCTCCAATCTTTCAAGCTGTAAAAAGCTGGTATTTAAAAATATACATTGTACCATGCTTAGTCTGGAAATCAAGACAGATGATACCACTAATATAAATAAATAAATATAAATAAATAGATTCTACTATCAAAAAGCTGTGCTCATTTTACAATCTTCAACAGGAAAAAAAAATATCATTTCCTGCAGTGAACTCAAGGTGAAGAGGGATTACAGTGATAACATTCAAAAGTGGCATTTGTTTATATCATCTAGAAGAGGTTGGGATTAATGAGACAGAATGAAATATCAAGATGACTTAATGCAAGCTATGGAAGATATTAAGGTGCCCTTTCATGCTGAAGAGCAATGCTAAAATAGCACTTTCCAGTTCCTTATGTCTCACTTTTCACTAATTTGCCCCACAAATTCGAAGTTCGTAAGTAGTTACTGTTTCAACATAACCAGGCTCGTAAAGCAGTTTATTTTTTAAAAAGGGTACTGGAACTACACTTCCAGTAACCCAAGAGGAAATTAAGATTCTGCAATCACAGTTTGCACCTAGAGCTAAAAAAAACCATTAGCTGTCCCCATCCGATAAACAAGCTTCCCAGCTGGGGAAAACTGAGCCCCTTAGAAAGGCCTGTTTCTTTCTTGTCCCCAGAAAAGACAACAGGCCAATCGTCAAAGCACACCCACATTACCCATGGGAAATCTAATTTCAAGCACTTCATTGGTATTGAGCGTAGCAGGCATTTGAATACTGGGGCCCCAGGGCAGAGCCCTAAGTGGAATGATATACTGATATTAGAAGTAATTGGTGAGTGCCCCGTGAGCTGGTAACAGCAGCAGTGTACCCCTATATTGCACAGATGCTTCAGCAGAACGTGCTGCAACCACTGGCCTGCAGTTCATGGGGTTACAAGCACAGTAGGGCTGGGAACAGGGCCAGGCTATAGATTTTGAGGGTAGAGCTGCATAGGAAGGGATTCGTTTCCTTAAAGAGAAGAAAGTCACAGGGATGCTGTTTGAAAGGCATCTCTGGTGGTCACCCAGACCAGCCTCCTGCCCAAAGCAGAAGTGCTGCTAGCACCAGATCAGCTCTGCCATGGCTTTGTCTAGATCCATCTTGAACACCCCAAAGGGCAGAGATTGCACCACCACTCTGGGAAACCTGTCCCAGTGCTGCACCACCCTCCCAGTGACATGGCTTCTCCTCACATCTAGTCTGAGCACTCCAAGCCTCACTGTGTCCTTTAATCCCTTGCCATATTATTATTGCCACCAAGAAGACTTTGACCCTGTCATCTCTATAACTGTTCTTTAATTAGGTATACACTACTATATACTATACCTACCCTTTGATTTCTTCACTGATTCCCTCAGCCTCTCACTGTAGTTCAGGTGCTTTTGGCCCCTGAGCATATTGATGACCCACTGCTGGACCTTTTTCTGTGTCCAGAGGGCTGCTCCTGGTACTATCAGGGGCATCCAAACAAGCCAGGAAATGCTACATTAGGTCACTTTAAGGTTTTGCTCCTTTTCTTTCCCTCCCTTGAACTACTTCTTCTGCAAAACAAGCTCATTACCACAAAGAGTTGCAATGATAAAAATTAACTATTTCTTATAAAAACTGACATGACCTGAAAGCTGTTCCATTGATCCATAACAAAATACCGATTTATCCTTTTAACTTGAAGTGCCTAACAGAGAAATAAATAAATAAATAAATAAAG
Source organism: Merops nubicus (assembly GCF_000691845.1). Taxonomy (NCBI): domain Eukaryota; kingdom Metazoa; phylum Chordata; class Aves; order Coraciiformes; family Meropidae; genus Merops; species Merops nubicus. The sequence goes on from NW_008592776.1 coordinate 60,686, forward strand.
ATCTAAACCTAGGTTAGTCCTTTTTTCTAGCTGATAATCAAAAAAAGCACCTGTAAAAAGCAATTAATCTCCCTTATCTGAGCTGACTTAGCATGAGAGGCATCACCTCCTGCAGTTCCCTATTCACTTTACTGCCTACAAACAGAAGGGGACTGACTTAGGCTTAGACATCAGACTTAGGGTAGATAACTTCCACGTTACTAGCAATGTTTGCTAATAATATGCAAACTAGACAAGCTAAGTTCCTCTTCTAAGTTTGAACCAGTTCTATAAAGAAAGCAGTAGTAAAAATGCAGTTCTGTTTTGATAGAACATCAAATAGTTAAAAATCTAAATGCAAAGATGGCATTTAATGGTGCAGTTTGCATCACTCTCCAAAGTTAATGTGCAGCCATTACACTTCTTTTAGTACAGTATAAAGTGTACAGTACATGTTTAATTCAAGAGATTAAAACCTATAGACTCTGGGAAGTTTAACTACCTTCTTATCATAGTGGATGCCTTAACTTCATGCATATCTCAAATGAAATTCCTATATATGATTATAAAAGAAGCACACGCATCTCCTAAGTTTATTCTCAATTGTACATCACTTTTTTATAAGATTTGTCAATATTATACTCATGAAGTGTAGAAATGTAAACGCTTCTCCACTAGAAAACCACTGCAAAATTCAAACTCTTGTGTTATTCATACCACAGCAACATCACAGTAGATTTCAGTCATCAGCATCATTGTCTTTTTCAAAGCTGACAGCAAGGGGCAAGAGCATTGTGAGGGGTCATGCACATTTCATGAATGTTTTGGCTTGGAGAGGTGGATCAAAAGACATTTTGGCACGGAAAAACAGGACCCTTAGGAACGGAAACTATAAGAAAAAGACCTCAGTTAAGAATTTATCTGCCTCCTTGCTCCTAAGTAGAAACAGGCAGGAAGTGAACTGAAACCTCTACTTGCCCTCAAGCAGTCAGGAGGTGTGACAGACCAGACCAGACCAAGACAACCAGGAACACACAGAGTAGGCCTGGAAGGGAAGGGGAAGAGGAAAAGTGGTACCTTCACTCCTGTGTGGAAGCAGTCCTTCATGAAGGCACAGCTGTAAGATGCAGAGTCATCTGAAAGTCTTTATGTAAAAGGTCTGATTTTTAGACGAGATGTTTTTCAAACCCTCTCAATCATGTAGATCAGTGCTGCCACAGCACTGGATGACTGATATTTCCATTCTATCAAAAAGAAATGGATGGGATCCGTGAAAAAATTTAAATCTTAACTATGACAGGTTTTTTTTTTTTTTCCATAAAATATATCATTTTTTTAAGCGGCTTCTGCTTTCTGTGAAGCTGCTTTTATTTAGTTACAGAGTAGAAAATCCAATTGTGCAAAAACCAAAAGATGTTTCCACTCTAAACTAGTTCATACAATCAGTGCTTCCACATTTCTCTAGGAGCTGTGCACTTTGGCTGCAATACATCTTCCCAGATGTATTCCAGTTTTTGTCCTCTTGGTAAAGTTAGGGGAACACATTATAGGAATATTTCAGAGTTCATCTCAGATGTATGCCCTGCATGCTTTGACCAGAGGAGGATGCCCCAAACTGGAACACCTACAAAACAAAACAGACTGTATGGAACTGAAATTCTATACTTTTTAACCGAAATACTGTAGTTCTGCCTAAGCCAAAAATATTCAAGACAAACATATTTAGCTGATGGGATGAGGAATTCAGGTATAGCCAAGATCTTACTCAGCCTTGATAAAGTCTGAACAAGAAAGAGAGGGACAGATAAATTCACATTAACAGTGGTATCAAAGATAGAGAGGTAAACTTTGTGGAGTGAGGGCAGTGAGAGATGTACCTATCAGTTAAAAACAAAGTTGTGGCAAAGATTCATATCCTGTAATTTAGGTATCAACATAGCATCCTCAAGACAATGGTGCTAAGCAAGAATTCAAATTTCTTCCACCATGAGAAGCAAAGACAGACTAGACTGCTAACACACACACCTATATTTGTTGCCTGAGTTAGAAGAATTCATTTTCTTCTGTCAAAATTCAATGAGAGATTGAAGGTATTCTGGAACATAACAGTGAAAAAGATACAGCAGAGAATTAGTAGTAAAAGTAAAATACCTCAAACCTAAGCCTGGGATATAGAACCTCCCTGTGACATACCTCGCAGTCACAACCTTCAGCTCCAGCACGCTCTGCTTCTATAGCTCCCTTATCTATGCTTCCATATAATGAGTCCAGCTCACAGAAAGCTAGTTCACTGAGCACATTTCCAGATCAAAAACCTTATTAAAGGAAGAGAATGTGAGGAAGATAGGACCAGGTGATTGACAGTGATTGTATTGGAAATGGGAAAGGCTGCACAGCCCTTTCTGAAATGCAGATTTCCAAGGAACGTGAGGCACTGGGATCCTATGCAGCATTTGGCCCATTAAACAGCTTTTTAGGCAGAAGGGATATCTTCAGAGTCTCATTTCACATGCCATAACATTTCACTGTTTAATTCTTCCATTAAAGCAATAAGAGGTCATTGTGTTGTATCACATATAGATTAAAAAGGATTTTCAAGGAAAAGAAGAATCTATAGAATTCCTAGATAAAGTTATTCTAGCAGTTATTTAGCCCTGCTGTAAAAAAATATGCTTTTTGTAGCCTGAATTAATCCGGTTTTACTTTAGAGATGGGAGTAGCATCACGCTTTCATTCACCAGATTAAACTGTCATTCCATATCAGAAATGTCACTGTGTAGCAACTCCTAAACCACGATAAAGTAACATGCTAACCTTCTCTTTGGCAAAATAAAAAGATTGATCTTTTTCATTTCTACTGACAGGCAGCATGTCCAGACCTCTGACTGTGCTAGAGGGATTTCAGAGGCATTTAAACCATCTGCACCACAACGGGACTCCAACCCCAGCAGCAGTTTCACCAGTACAGAACTCGTATCATCCCCTCACTCCTAATGCACAGGAGTCCCTAACTCTTCATCACACATACAGAGGTATCCCCTGGTTTCCTTGGTCCCACACTGCACATGGGGTGGTTTCTAGAGTTTCCTGACTGTGTGATGGCTATGCACCATGATGTCCAGTTAAGGATGGCAGCTGTGGAACAAAGAGGCCTGAAACACCTGACTTCTGACATCTCAGGTTGACACTCTTATGGAAAACTACATCGTAGAGTAAGAAATACCTGAGCTAGGTTTTAAAAACTCCACTGTGACGGCAATGAGTTCTATACAGCTAAATTTATCTTGTTGCTTGGCAGTCTGCAGCATAACCATACTGGATAAGATTCATCTGGCCAAGTGTAGACATATACTTCTGAGCCAGACACCCTTGGCTCCTGTACGGACATCTTATCTGAGAGTAGGTGTTTGAAATACATTACATGAGTCACGCCTTAAATGAGCCTACTTTTCTCCATGGATCTCACAGGGAACCTAAAATAGCTCAGAGGTAGGCACCTCCAGGCTGTAGAAAAGTTTGCCAAAATGAATCCCACCTACCCTGAGGAAAGAGAAAAGACTCTTGAAAAAACATGGCAGAGATTTTCTTAAGTCCTGCTATTTCCTTTTTCCTCTTCCCCCTTCCATTAGGCTTGGTATGGAAATACTGACAGTTTGAGGGAAAATTGAAACAAAGTTTTGGAAAATTTTTCACTCAAAATTTCTGAGTACTGTATGAGACTATTGGCATTGCTTCACGTCAAAACTTCATATATTTAGAACTTCAGATTAATTTATTTTTAAAATCTCTAGTGGAAAGTTACACTTTTATGAATACTCTTGTGGAATATTTTCCCAGTGAAGTCAGCCTTGAAGCTGAATTCTCTTCTCTGTCTTCGGAACCACAAGATTTCCTCAATCCTGCTTACCATGGGCTACCTTTCTGTTAAGTGCTGCACATTTTCTTTCACTGAATGCCTTCAACACAGGGATTCTTTTGGCTTTCACCATGCAGCCATCAAAGAGAAATATATACAAAGAAATTTAAGCGCACATTTTTTAATAATTTGAAGAGTTTGCGCTATTATTATTTTTTTAGTAAGACTTTTATTCTTCACAGTTTGTTGATGTTGTCTATGAAACACTGGAGAGATGAGAGGCAAATGAGAAACTGAAAAGCTGCTAAATTGTTTTGTTGTTTTGGTTTGTTTTTTTTTTCTCAAAGAGGACGGAGTAAAGACATTCCATTTAGCTTCAGTCCCTGTTGTCTGGTAGCCACTCAATGAGATCACCAGTCAAAATGTGTTTGCCCTAAATAGTTTATTGCATAAACTGCAGTCAGCCTCCTAAAAAAAAAATATAAATCTGGATGAGTATGTACAAGAGACCGTTTCATAGAGACCGAGAAATGAAACGCTCTGAGTACTGTATAAGACTATTGGTACTGCTTCACTTCAAGCCTTCACATATTTAGAACTTCAGATGACTTTAACTTATTTTAAAAATCCCTAATAGAAAGTTACACCTTTGCAAATAATTTTCCTCCTTGTCTAAAACTAGCAGCTTTTTCTCATTTGCTTATTTTAGTAGCCTCTTCCCTTCTTTCTGTACAATTTAGAGACAGGTCTGGAAAAATGCAGGTGAAAACATCCGTATTTGCATGATGACACTAATGTAAGTCAGGAGTACTGCACTTGAGATGGTGATACACAAAAGTTGTTGGAAATATACTTTTTTATTATTCTTACAGTGGTTACCACACAAGTGGTCTGT
>NW_008592777.1:0-7466 GCF_000691845.1 Merops nubicus
CTCCTGGGGCGCTCGCCTCCGTCCCGGCCGGGCTCGGGCCACAGGTCCGACCGGGCGATCCGGACGCAGCCCAAGCAGTCGGCCCTGGTTGTGGATGACCTGAAGGGCCCTTTGAAAGAGGACCTGACGCAGCACAAGTTCATCTGCGAACAGTGTGGGAAGTGCAAGTGCGGGGAGTGCACGGCCCCGAGGGCCCTCCCGTCCTGCTTGGCCTGCAACCGGCAGTGCCTGTGCTCGGCGGAGGGCATGGTGGAGTACAGCACCTGCATGTGCTTGGTCAAAGGGATCTTCTACCACTGTTCCAACGACGATGAAGGGGACTCTTACGCGGATAATCCCTGCTCCTGCTCCCAGTCACACTGCTGTTCTAGGTACCTGTGCATGGGAGCCCTGTCCTTGTTCCTGCCGTGCTTGCTCTGCTACCCCCCTGCGAAAGGATGCCTCAAGCTCTGCCGAGGGTGTTACGACCGCGTCAATCGTCCGGGCTGCCGGTGCAAGAACTCCAACACGGTCTATTGTAAACTGGAGAGCTGCCCCTCCCGGGGTCAGGGCAAGCCCTCATGATTTTTGGAGGGGGGTTTACTTCCTCCAACTGCGGTTTTTCAGGTTGTAGCTGATATTGTTTTCTTTTCTCTTTCTTCCTTCCTTCCCCTTTCCCCCCATTTTGGGGCGAGGGGGGGCTGTTCTTTTACTTTCTGTCTCCCCAGCCTGAGATACACAAGCTCTTCCCTTTGCATCTTTGCTCTCCTCTTCCCGTTGACTTGGCTGAGTGTGGAGCGTTTTACGTAGTCATTGCTGCTCTTTGGTAAGTGTGGACCTGGTATCTGCATCTGCCGCCCCCTTTGGCAGGGTCTTCTGAGTTTGTAACGGAACCACTCCTGAAAGAGACAGTGAGAACTCACTGGGCTCTAGAAGCTTCTTGCTCTGTGAATTATCTTCCCAAAGATGTTTTTTGTTCTCAGCAATTGCTCGTTTTGTTTTGTTTTGTTTTGGGTTTTTTTTTGTTAACCCCCTAGGTACCAAGGAAGAATAACTTTCATGAGTGAGCTGGATTGTGAAATAACTTTTTCTCTGTGTTCTTTCTGGAGAGGATTGTAAAATAAAGGCTTTACCAAATGAAAGGCCTGACACTTCTCTAAGCAGCCTGCTTTTTCCTCCTCTCTTTTTTTTTTCTTTTTTGCCTTAACTTTTAGAACATAGAGGATTACATTGCCTCCTTTTTTTTTCCCTCCTTTTTTTTTTTTTTTTTTTTTTTTTTTTTTTTTACATTTTCAATGTAACTTCAGTTTTTGCTACACTATGTAGATCTTCACATTGGAGACATTATGGCTGCAACATACTCATTTGTTTTCGCTGTCAAATCTTTGAAGGATATTGCTCGCTCCACCCTCCTACACCTGTTTTTATAGTCTATCAGTATCAGTTGATATTACAGTTGGTGGTGTTTCTATATCCAAACAGCCTTCAGGTGTCATTGAGTCACCGAAACATTCTTGAACCCTTAAGAGTTTCTTGTGATCCTTTGGTTTAGTGAATTTAGCTCTGTTCTGTACTTCATAATTTTATTCTGTCCCTGTTTTATTGCCTTAGCCACAAATTGTGGTCCTTTTTTTGTATATTTTATGTATAAAACACAAAGTTGAATCCCAACTATTTTTAAGACAAAAGTCTGTTAAAACTTTTTTTATTGTAAAGAATATTTATTATGTGAATCTCTATTATTTTATGATATTTATTGCAAAAGACTTTGAAAATGTACTCATGTCTGAATATAACAAAATATCAATACTTAATGAAATAAGGATGACACGAAGAAAGTACATATGTTAACTATAATGCAGAAAATATATTAATTAATGAAAATGGCTCTTGAGTTTTTTTGTTGCAATGACAGGTTGTGAGCTACATCTGCATATTGCTGGGTTGTTGGGGTTTCTCCTTCCTGCGCTCTATCAGCTAGCAAATAATGTCCTTTTGATACTTCAAAACCACTAGTCTGTGCTCTAGTTTAGTTTACCTAATTTTAAGTTTGCAAACTGTATATCCACTAAGTTTTTCACTATGGGATATTTAATACAATTGGATGTATATGTTGTGCTTAACAGTGCCAGGAAGTGTAGGCCCTAGTTATTTACCCAAGCAGCTGGAAGTACAGTTGTGGAGGAGGGAACCGCTCCTTCAAGGGTTTTCTAGTTTCCTAAAGAATACCAAATTGACATGTAAACCTATTTTAAATTTTCCTAGAGAGAACTTCTTAGCTGTTTAAATTGTATGTCAGCTGAAGTAATGAACCTACCAAGCTCAATTCTAAATAAAAGGCGAGAGGGAGGATGAAAAAAATAACAGTTGCCTTGAAATTTTGGGGGGAACATGTTTGTGTCTGTGGCTTGTTTGGTTCCTTTCCCATAGGTTTTCCCAATGCCAACTGAATCTATCTTCTGTTTTTAAAGGCTCTTAAGGGTGACCCTGAGTGTCACAGCTACTTGTGACCATTTAACACGTATTCAACAAAAAAGCTTTTCATTAGGAGTGAATAGGGAAACCTCAGTCCTTCTGTTCATGTGGGTCAAGGCTAACATCACAATTTTTCTGAAGTAAAAAGTTCATTAAATGGATGTAATTTCACATGGTATTCAGCGCAAGTGGTTCTAGAGAAACTTCACTTTAAGAACGTAGTAATAACTTGACAAATGTGTCATGTCTTGAGTTTTGAAGTCCTGCTGCTTTGAATTGCCATATTCAAGCTGTTCTGACTCCTAGCATATTGATGATTTGAATAAGCTGGGCTTTTGTAGTTAACTCTGTCAGAGCTGATCCAGTGTCATATAATGAGCTGACTGAAAAGCTGAATTCTTTATTAAACAGCACGATGACCTCTGCGAGGTATAGAGTGAAATCTCCATCTGGCTAGCAAACCACTTGCTTTGCAGATCTTGCCTCAGCTTGGCAAAGTGGACAGGCTGGGAGGCTTGTGGGGTGACAGTGTATATAGGCAAAGTTTGCTTTCCAAGGTTTATTCTTCATGAGCTGAAGCAAAGCTGCAAGGAGAATGTTTGTGAGCAGTAGGTGACTTGCTCTGCACTGCTTTCCTATCACTGGTAGAAAAGAGAGCCCAAAGGACCCACAAGTACTCTTAATGATCACCTTCCACCACAAGCTGTGTCACACCACCTTCTAGATTTCTTCAAAAAAAAAAAAATCAACAAAACCTGCCCTCCAGCTGGTCACACTAACTAATGCTCTCTTTACTAACTGAACTTTGGGCATAACTTCAGGCTGCATTTTTTTTAGAAGGAAAATTTGATTCTGACCAACATGGCAGTGAGAAAATGGCAGTTCCTTGTGTGTCTTAAGTGGCATTCTAAGGTGTTACTGAGAGAAGGCAGTGTTAAAGCAGTTGGAATAATACTTTTTTTTTCTTGGGTTAGATGCCATATTGTTTGTATTTAATATATTTGAATTCACTTTCAGGCCCTCTGAAATACAAGGTCGTTGCCTTATGCTATGGAAATGTCTGTGGCTTCTTTGAGGCAGATGTTTTGTGGGGTAGAACTGGGCAGGATTGCATGAGAGCAAATGATTGTTTTTTTATTGGGGGAAAATAACTGAACAAGCTGACCAGATGTATGAAGTAAGCCCCTGCCCCTTGAAGAGACAAAGTAATTTTAAATATGCCCTAACTGGTCAGTCATTAGAAGCTGTTCTGCTTTCTACAATATAGTGACTGGAAGGACTATCGAAAGATGTTGCATTTTGTTGTAAGGGGGGTTGCTAAAAGCTAATGACGTTGTTGACAATAAGGAGTCTGAAGTGTAGATTTCAGTTCTTTAACCCAAAATTTGTCCGTGGGCTGTTCAGGTTACTTTCTGCATGTCTGTAGGGTACCTGACTTACCTGACTGTCAGGGGTCTATCACAATATAGTTGATAAAAATGATTTCTGAACAGTTTTCAGGTAGCTTTGAGAGCTTATTTTGAAAAAAATAAAGCAAGCTCTGTACAAAATGATCATGTAATTAGGCTCTAAGTTCAGCTGACCTACTAACCTAGTTGTGTAGGTTGGGGATGGATTTGAACAAGCTGGCCATCTGGTTAACCACAGCAAAGCCCTGAAATGTGCCACGCAAGCTCTGGGATGAAGGAAAAAGGGAAGTCCCTCCAGCAAGCTGGAATTCGAGTCTTGCTTTGCACAGTGTCTTAGTGGTAAGAGGTTGAGTTACCATCTTACACAGATGGTAAGATCAGTTTCCATGGAGGAACAGGTTGCTGGGGTGAGAACTGGGGAGAGCTGGGCTTTCGTTGCGTTAATTCTCGTGTGGGTGACAGCGTTATCCAAGGGGGGATAATGATTAACAAATGAAAAGTACTTGCTCTTGTTTATGGTTCCATATCATAGAGACAGGTGGGAGAGGATTAGCTCCTCTGTCTGTGATAAAGCAAATCTGTTAAGAGGGATTAAAGGGCCTAGATGAAGTGTTTTAATGGACTTATATGGAGTAATAGATTTTTGACCTGAAGGAATGTTCAGGACTCGCTGATACTTCTGTATTTCTTGTTCTGCTAAAATTGCCTCCAAATTCTGAGGAATCCTGATTAATTGTTGGCTTTTGTCCAGCTGGAGCATTTGTGTCAGTCATGATGGTGCTTCAAAAAACCTGGAATACAATTTTGTTCCGCTGTGGCCCAGCTGGATTTACCAGCCTTGTGCTGTGCATGGGTCACACAGGTCTTGTTCTGATTGGCCTTCAGCAGCGGGCAAGTTGCTCTGAGGGCAGCTCTCAATTACTTGTACTCCCTCGTTTTGGTTTTTCACCTTCCCTTTGCTGATGGGAGTAGCCAAGGACATGGACTTGGGCTGTCAGTGGTACACAGGACTGACTGGGGGGATAAGGGTAGTCTGTGAGGTAGGCAACAAGCACAGCCCACAGAACAGCTTTCTGGTGCCATCTCAGCATTTGAAACCCCCAGCGCAGAGCTCTTCAGGCTCTTTGTGCACCTCTGCACTGCAAATATTCCTTTGCTGCAGGTTGAGAGCTCTCACAGTGCATGTCCCCACCGCCAGCTACACTGCAGAAGCCCAGGCCCTGGCCAAGTGTTTGCAGGAGGGATAGATCCCCACAGGCATTGCAATGGCCTTTACACTTTTGCATTGGGTTTTCTGTGCCTCTGTGTGTGCATGTGTGCTTTGGAATGAGCTTTGTTTCTCACGTACACAGGCAGCAGTGTACAGGTGCTGATGTGCTCTCACTTCAGCTGGATTTGGAATACCTGGCTATGGCTGTATTCATCTATTCTGTCAGAGAACTGTTTTTTGGCTATTAAATCCAATCCTGGTGTCTTGTCAAAGGCTAAAAGGAATATGGGCATGCTGGCCACCACAGGAGAAGCCAGCACAGTTGGGATGAATTGTTATTCCCAGAGTAATACTTGCTGCTCAGGTGATGTTTGTGATAAAAAGATGGGGTGCTGTTGTTTCTCCCAGTATAGTGCTTGCAGCTGCCTCTTCCACTTCTGGTGAAAGGTGTCTTGAGATGAGATACTTCCTCATTTACTAATAAATAAAAAGACGAGACAGATTTCTTGCATACCTCACATGGTCTTATTTCTTAGGTTTAAGTATCTAGGGGTGAAACCCTCATCTCACTGAATAACTTTTTATTTTAGCTTCCAAAGAGGACCAGCAAGTCACTGGGAGCTTTCAATATTCCTGACATACACAAGTGACAGTGTTGTAAAAGGAAGAGAAACGGCTGTGCTTCCAGGGCAGTGACATGGTTGTGCCTATTACAAAATATCCTCAGTTTGAAAATGTAATTGTTGTGAACTGCACTTTCCTAAAGAACAGAAACATGTTTGTCGTAGTCCTTAGAGAAAGGTGTGCCTGATGGCCGTGCCTCTCTTGCATTGTGAGCACACCTAGTTTTGTAAACCTTTGTATACACGCACAGTGCTATGAATCTGAAAACAAATATCCTACAGAACACATTGTCAAAAGCCACAGATGTTGGACAGAGGCTCTGCCCCAAAGGGCTGAGCCTCATTGTGTTTGTGCAATAAGGAGCACAATGGGGCTCGCATCCTGCCTGACCCTTCGAGGTCACTCCCGTAGGATATGGCTGGGTTTATACCACAGCATATTTCTTCTGAATGAAGTTCATGGATTTACATCAGTGGTTAACTTGGCCAGGGAGCAACGTACTTGTGCTGAGGCCTGATGCCACCACAAGCCCTTCTGAATGGACTCAATAGCTGTGGTAGGGATTTTTCCTTGTTTTCTTTTTTGTTTTTATTAATTGGGTTGGTTAATACGACACACTGCCTTATGAATGTCTGGCATGCATAAGTGTTAGGGTGTTCTTGGTTTATATGATAAAGTAACTGAGGAGGAGCTGGAATATCCTAAACATGTGCTGGAATTACATAACACATTAACTACTTAATGGATATGTTAAATGAAATCACCAGTCTTCTGGTGCATGCTTCAGCTTCTAAACCATCTGACAATTCTTCCAGTGCCATGAGGATTCCTCTTCCACACTTCAAGCAAGAGGAAAAGTTGCAAGTTACTTGGCCTGGTAAAGGTCCTCTCCAAAGCTTCATTTCTTTTGTGGTGTTCGATTTCATGCTTTTGGATCAGTGCACTTTATGCATAGGACAGTTCAAAATGAAAATTAGTAAAGCAGGTGCCTGGAAGGAAGGTAGGGGAAGTACTGGGGATTTTCTGTAACCTGGATATTGGGAGATTGTACAGTACTTTCTTGTTAATATCAAGGTCTCCTAGTTGCCCCTGCTCAAAATCCATTTTCAGCCACCTTTTTTTCTTATAAAAATCAAACCTCATTTATCCAATCCTTTCTTTTTAGAGAGTAATTGTACACTTGTTCATTTTTTTCACATAGCATGCAGAGTTCTTCTGTATGAAACGTGCTACCACTACAGGAGCACTACATGAACCATCTGTGCTATTCCTGAGGCACTTGCTGATTTAATACACTTCTATGTGTTCTGTATCTCTTCTGAATCACAGTCAGGATGAGTTTGGTTAGTCAGGGTGGGACTTAGAGGATAGTTGGATCTCATGATTTTGTTTTGTGGCCCAAAGTTCAGACCTGGGTATGAGCTTTGCCAAAGTTCGACAGTACCTGGTGTCTAGTCTTGAATTTACTGATCTGCAAGAGTATATGAGGAAACACTGATAGAGTTGAAAATGCATTGATTCTTCTTCATTAAATAGTCAAAGGGACTCTCTGGGAGCAAGTGGTAGACATATAAGAAGCTATTCTGGAGTCTCCACAGAGATTTGTGTATGGGCTTTCAAATCTTGGAGGCTGTGTGCTTGTTTCTCCCCTTTCCATCCCTTGCCCTGTACTGGAGCAAGAGCACTTGCCATGGTAGCCCCAGAGCCATCCATCACTGGTGCCAGGTGCAGATAACATCCCCTGTAAATGTTGATCTGATTTGCTCTTC
>NW_008592777.1:7497-14155 GCF_000691845.1 Merops nubicus
ACTGGGTTTGGGATAACGTTATCTGTTCAGGTGGCAAAAATTACAACACCTCCTTAACAAGTAGCTCAAAGCATTTTGCACTTGGACTCAAATTCTTTAAAATCAACTAGGCCTGAAAATATTTCCCTTTTGCTGCTGGGAAAACTGAGCCTGGAGGGCTGTGGGGAGTCATGCTGTGTGGCACCAGCACAACCGGGAGGCTTTGACCAGCAGTGGGGTGTTTCACTTATCAAGTCATTATTCCATACAGAGGGAGGAATGGGTGGGAAAACCTCTTTCTGCCTGACACTGTAGTGCTTTCTGGAGAATATTAGGACGCTGTGTGTCCTAACGTGGCACAGAACGCGTGTGTGTCTGCAGGCATTTGGCTAAGATGGTTTAGAGGCAATGTTAATACCCCTAAACCCTAACACAGGGACCGATTTAAAATGTTCTTGAGACAGCACACAGTACAGGACGATCCATCTTGTAATAAACAGTTCCACACTTGTTCTTTTTATAATTAAATTTGGAAACGGCACTGATCCTGATCTCCGGGTGTCAGCGTTTGGATATGTGGGAAACTAGGTAGGAGCCTAAATAATACATGTTAACTTGCGGGGCTAGAAACTAGAGCCATATCCTATGGCCTTCTAATTAAAACTCTTTATTTCCACAGATTCATTCTGTGCGCCTTACTAAATAGATCAGCCTTGGGTTTCTAATGGTGACTACTTGAGGAGGAATGTAGCCTTTGTTACCCTGAATGGTTGGGAGCAGATTACCGGGCTGCCAATTTCCTGTTGCCTTTCAGAGCTGCAATTTGAGCCCTATTTGCTCCTGGCTCTTGGACAATTGAAAACAATGGGTGGCTTCTTTCAGGTTTCACTTCAGAGCTCTTAGAAACTGGGGAAGTGGCAAAAGCCCTACTTTACAGGTAATTAACAATAGATAATGTTTGCTCTGCGGTTTTTTCCCCCCCTTTTTTTTTTCAAGAGCCCATATAGGTAGAAGCACGCACTGAGCTCCCAATATAGATACTGCACAAGTAGTCTTGTGGATGCAGCCCCGGCCATAAACCCAGCAAGGTGATGATACTGGGTCAAATGTACCTCTGAGCAAGTAAAGGAGAACAGAAGAGCTGTTGGGTTGCTGGCAGTGCTGAAGGTTAAGCAGCAAAGTCTGGACAATCAGCCCAGTATGTGAGTGTTTACCGTTGTGAACCTGCTCTTTGATTTAGGGCCCCTTTTTATTGTATCCTCTATCTCCTTTATTAGGTGCACGCTTCTCATACCTTGTTGATGTTTATGTAGGAGGGTTAAATGTTTCCTTGTGTATATTCAATTCTAGCAAACCACCTGTCTTGTAAAGTTTATCTTAAATACAGAAGCTTGTTTTACCACATAAAGATATAAGTGTCTGTTGTTCAGCCTTATCTTGTTAATGGAGAGTTGTGGACACCTCGGAAGGGCATGGGGAAAAAAAAGAAAACACCCTACCCACCCCAGATGCTCTTGTATTGTTACTAGTATTTACCTAAAAATGGGTCGGGACAGACAGAAAACCCCCAAATAGGGATGCTCAGGCTCCTTACAGGTAACAGGGAAAAGGTAAACATCAGAATAAGAGTCACCTGCACTGGGAAGGGAATTTTGTGTCTGCACATTGTAGGCTGTGAGGTAGTACAGTGCCAGGTTTTGAAAAAAGAAATGTGGAAAAATAAAAATGGGCCTTTGAACACTCTGACTGCAGGAATTTCTCTTGGGGCATACAGAGCTATCTTTTCAGTCTTGCTGTCTGTGGAAACTTCCTGAGGATGCAGGAGACTGGTGCACACACATAACATAGTGGCTCAGTATGTAAACGCCCACTTGCATTCTGCATCTGTCAACCTTATGTGTGCAAAACCAGGAGGAGAGATGGAAAAGCTTGCTCTGGTAACCTGCTCCAGTACATCTTAGCTAATACAAGTAGAACTCAGGAAATTTCTGCCAAGCAAACCATACTTGCGCTCGGCATCTCTCCTGTGTTTGTCCTCCTAGGACAGCTTCTGGGTTTATTTGTCCCTTTCTCCATGAGAACCCAGTTTGGTGGTGGGACTGCTGGCCTGAGAAGTTGCTGACTCCCTTGGTAAAGGCTGGTGCAACAGTTTAGAAAACACAGAGTACCCAGGCAAAAAGAAGGGAAGGACTTCTTGTGCTTGCCTCTGGTGGCAGGAGAATTGTCACATGGTGCTGTGGAAGGCAGAACATGTTCTTTAGGCCTTCTTCTCTGTGTTAAATGGGTTCTCAGGCTCTGAGGCAGGCATCCACTCTTCCTTACATCCCCACCTGAAGACACAGCCTTGCAGGTGGCTACTAAAGCTGCAGAGATGGGTGTAGGGCTACGAGCCAAAAAAGGGACATATCTAGCAGCACCCGAGGAAATTCTGCCCATACACTCCATCCACAGGCATCTGAACAAATAAGCAAAGTATTAAAAAGAAATGAAAACAAGAAGCAGTTCTGCACTTTATGCCCGTGTTCTGAGTTTCCCACGAGGCTTGTAGGATTTCATTAGCTTTAACTGTGAACATGACATTTGCTTCATGTTCTCACCATCTGCAAGACTTGGAAAAAAGTGTCTGACTCAATAACCTACTTCTGTTTCTCCTCCTTCCTGTTGTAGCTGCCACTCTCACTTCTACAACTCAAATGATATCTATAGACTGTAAATCCTGCAATAAGAACTGTTCTAGAAGAAGAAAAGGATGGCAGAGTCACAACACTTTGGGTGTACGACTTCTCCAGAGTGGGAGCAGGTGAATGCATGGCTGTGACTTCTTGCTGATCTTCACTGGGAGCTCTGAAAAAGAGGAGAGAGACATTCTAAGCAGAGAATAGACCTGAGCTGTACACTTGCTTCAATGGCAGCTTTGTTATGGGATTGTGATTGTTTTGTCCTTTCTCCAGGTCCTTGCAGATAATTTAGGAAGATACAGAAGTTACACATGAAAAAAAAAAATCCCTTCTTTGGAAAACCACATTACATTCTAGTGGAGGTTCAATACTTTTGGCTTTTTGCTAGTTTTAGCGCTCCTAAATCTTGTACCCCTGTGTCAGGGAAAGGTGAGCTGCTGTAGCACAGGCTGTATTTACATGTAACTTACATTTACTACCTACTTATATTTGTAAATGCAAGCTGCTTTGGACCACAGCAGTCCACTTAAAATCCTGCTCCCTGTTCTCTATTTCATTCTCTATCAGCCTCAGCACATCCTGCGTGCCTGCGTTTAGTTTTCAGGGTTTATTAGGTTCTGTTCTCCAGAGGGGAAGCACAACTAGCCCTCAGTGGCCAACACGGAGCTGCAGAGATCAGGCTGCTGAGCCCCTGTGGTCGCTGCGCTGGCAGAGTCCTTCCCAGGTATGTGTCCATCACCCTTCCCACCTCCCACTCTGCAACACTTCCACTTGCCCCTTGCAAGCCATGTGCCTCCCTCAGGTGTCCAAACATGCTGCACCCATGGCTAAACCTTGTAGAAATCCTAATTCAAACTGAATTTATACCAAAGAATCCAGGAGTCCCTGATTTGCTGTTGGAGAAGTGTATGTGAGGTTATGTGAGGCAGCCCGTGTCTGTGCACCTGAGAAAACAAATCTGCAAATGGTACATTCAACAGCTACAGGTAAAACAGAGAAGTAAATACATTGTATTTTGCTGCAAATTCAGCTTTGGATCCTGTGGGATGGGAGCCTGGAGTGAAGCTCATGAGTCTGTAGAAGAGCTACCTAAAAATTGGCTTTATTCTCTGGATGATGCAATCTCAAAATTTCTGAAAATCAAGTTAATTTGCTTTCTACATATGGATTTCAGATTTCATTTCCTTTTTAAGACTCAGATTTTCGAAAAAAATCTGAAATCCAAGAAAAATTATGAATAATCTGATTAGCAGTTATCTAAGAAAACAATAATCTAGAAAAATAACATAAGTCAGTCTTTCTGCAAGTTATAAACATCCATTGTAATCATAATTACTGTTAATTTCTGTGTGTAGGAATATGCAACACTGAGCAACACCATCAGCATAGATTAGTATTTCAAATCATGGTACATTTGGCTGTATAGTGCTTACCAAACTAGAGATACAACAATGTGCGTTTTGAAAAGATGCATTCAGTCCTAACCACATGCTACTGTCTTTAAAAATGTTGAAATTTAAGTCCACTTTGTCTTTAACTGAGAACTTCAAATAGTCAACATGAAGCCAAGCACTGACTCTGAGGTGTAAGTGCGTGCCACACCAGTGAGATAAGAGCTGGGAATGGAACAATTGCAGGGATGCAAATGAAGAAGAGCACTTAGATGCTTCTTTTTGTTTTATCTGTCTACATGCTTCACACTTGAGGTTTTGTAAACCTTAATACTCTTAAAACTAATTTATGAAGATTCATTGAAGCTGATGACACCAATGGAAAGAAAAGTGATTTTATGCTGTGTGGATGTTCAAGAAAGACCGTTTCTTTGCATCAGAAGAATGTACTTATAACCTTTTTTCCACTGAGAACTGAACACCGTAGGCATTCACTGTGTTTTCGGTTCTGTTACGGGTGTAAGAATCATGTTTTTCAGATGACGTAAATTTGCCAAAACAAATGATGGGCAGAGGAATGCCTGACAACTTTGTTTTGATTTTAAGTAACCTTTACAACATCCTCTCGTGATGCCTCACAGATAAGTAGGTGATATGCCAAAAAAGAGAACAGTTGAGACTTCTAATGATCTCATTCTGTCTCTCTGTTTTAAACACGGTGCTTTTTGATGGGTTATGAGACATGACATCAGAGTTTTGTGGTGTGCTGGAGGGAGCCTGCAGCTTCAGTGGTAAGCATCTCAGAGGTGGACCCAGCCACTATGCAATAAGGGCTAAAGGCAGAGGAAACATGGGTGACGACAGCAGCAAAACAATGGATGAGTTGGACAAGGTTGTGTGATGAGACACCAGAGTGAAAAGGGCAAATATTCTTTAAAATTCCTCAAGCTGGCTTGAGCTTTGACTGAGATGCAAGTGTGAAGGGAGATGAGGAGACTCTCAGACCCCAGGTCTTCCTTCTATAGAGACAACCCTCAGTCCACAGTCTGATAATAAGCAGTGATGGAACCTGTTTCATAGTCATCTTTTCTTGGGGAAAAACCCTGCAGTCCTGATAAACTGTGATCTTGTACTTTATGTGTGTAGGAAGCAGTGTGAATGAAAACACTAAGCCAGGAATATCTGCCCGCAAGTCTTAACCTTCTTCAGGAGCAACAAGCAAAACATCCAATTTTCTTGCCTCTGTTTCTATATAGCACAGATAATTCTGACCATAATGGGTATTTTGTGGGATGTTACTGCTCTGTGTTGGTACTGTACTTCCATTAACACACTGCAAAATGATTACATATGTATCTGAGTTGTACAAAGTATTTTTAATTCTGCTTTCTGGAAGCATGGTATCTTGGGGTGCATTAAGAAGAGTGGGGCCAGCAGGTCAAGGGAAGATCTTCTCCCCCTCTACTCTGCCCTGGTGAGGCCACATCTTGGAGTATTGTGTTCAGCTGGCTTTCCAGTTCAAGAGAGACAAGGAACTACTGGAGAGAATCCAGGAGAGGCTACAAAGATGTTTAAGGGACTGGAGTATATCTCTCATGAGGAAAGGCTGAGAGACCTGGGGCTGTTTAGCCTGGACAAGAGAAGACAGAGAGGATTTTATCAGTGCTTATCTAAAGGGTGGGTATCAAGAAGATGGGGCCAGACTCTTTTTAGTGGTGCCCAGTGACAGGACAAGGAGCAACAGATATGAACTGGAACACGGGAAATTCCATCTGAACATGAGGAAAAACTTCTTTCCTGTGAGGGTGACAGAGCCCTAGAACAGGCTGCTCAGAGAGTATGTGGAGTCTCCGTTTCTGGAGCTATTGCAAACCCACCTGGGTGTGATCCTATGCAACTTGCTCTAGGTAAGCCTGCTTTAGCAGGGGGGTTGGACTAGATGAACTGCAGTGGTCCCTTCCAACCCCTACCATTCTGTGTGATTCTGTGCTTTCTGGAGTCTCATTGCCACCTTAGTTTTGGTGGACGTGTGCTGGAGTATGTGATGTGTATTTGATGACTTTCTGTGGGGGTACTGGATGTTGCAGCAGACGCTTTGGAAAGAGGGTTGGTAATAAAACCTTTGAAATCTGGGTGTTGGGTATGTGAATTACAGTGCCTGCTCTCTGCAAAACGCTTGTTCTGAGTCTGCCAGAGAGACCACACTGAGGTACTTACCAAACACTTATTCTTTGTTGGGTGCCTAACCTAGAGATGAGCCTTGTCCAGGACAAGGGCTTTGAGTGGCCTTTGTGATACAAATGGTTCGCGTTTAAAACCTTGCAAGCCCTGTGTGTGGCTGGGAATGGGAAGCTGTTTGTTTGAGGGTATTAACCGTCTGCTAGCATGCTTTGCCCGCATCGAGGTGGCCCCCGGAGCAGGGTAGCTTGGAAATGCCACTTGCAATTAAAACCTGTATTTTCAAGTGCAACTCTGCTGTTTGTTCGTGCTGAGAAGGGTTTCCTATCTTTCAGAGTCTTTTGGTCACTGGGCTACACTTAATAGGATGAGATTTTTTTTTTTTTTTTTTTTTTTTTTTCCCTTTCCCCCTTTAACCACAAAGCCTGCACA
>NW_008592777.1:14186-32789 GCF_000691845.1 Merops nubicus
CTTGAACCACAAAGCTGCCAAGCTATCCAAGAAAGAGGCTTGTAATTAATGCTGAGTGAAGTGGAAACCAGGGTGGCTGCTTAGCATAGGGCTAGTAGGCTCTGGCCTCAAAGAATGCTGGTGTAGCTCCAAAATATCTGTAGATCTCTAGGTTTTTAGTCATGGTATGTGGGAGTAGAAACTACCTCACTGCAGTGAAGCTGTTTATTGTGACTGGCATATTGATACTGTACCACTGGGCTGTGGAAAGATCCCTTTGGGTGGGTTTTTCTGTTTGGGCACTCCAGAAGAGGCTAGCTTTGCTTCTCTCTAAAAGCTCTGTGTAAGTTCCTGCTGTAGGTTGTGAACAAGGATTCTAGGGCTTTGATCTTCCTAATGACAACCTCATCATCTAGCCTTGGCTTGTCTGTAAACATACTGCTCTGGGGACACATTTTCTTAATGTACCTTTCTCCTTGACCAGAACTTTTTTGTTTTAATAAGTGGTTTCACTTTCTTCAGTGTTGAAAGTGGCTGTTGAAGCAGCAGCAGTCTTAATGTGAGGCTCACCTGCTTTAAATTTGGTGGTCTGTTTTTTTTTTTCTACCTTCAGGTTATTTTCCCACTGGGTTTGCAGAGTGAGTGGCATGTAGTTTCCATGTATGTTGTATGGTTGATACACCTCGGGCTGAACACCAGTACAGGGCTGTTTGCTCAGGAAATAGGGAACATGGTGGGAAAGTCCTTCACCTGTGCTTTTCCAACACCTTCTGAGTGTCTAAAAATCCTTAGAGAATAATCAGCCTGTGTCTGATTAGAAACCTTTAGCTGAGTAAAAACTGGGAATAGATCAGTACTGAGTGGCAAAAATAAAATGTGAAGAGCAGGCGAATGACATTGGGGTTTTTCACCCACTTTATAGCAGTCCATTTCAACTCCATGGTTTTCCTTTGTTGGCTTTGTGTCTCCAAATTATATTCTGCATTTCCACATCTGTCTGTTATCTAGTCTTTTGTGGAGACTCTAGCAGAAACACTGCTATCTTTGCATGGTTTCTCAGCTTTGCAGAGCTGTAGAAAATAAATACTGCAGCTGTTGCAGTCCTTGGTTTGACCATTTGGTCAAATTGCTGTTGGTAGTGTGTTTTTTCTGTTCTTTAACAAGTAGGCTATGGCAGAGGACCTGCTGTGTCATGTTCCTCAGTTTTAACGCTTTCGTTGTGGTCTTTTTAGGTGATGGGGTTTGGGTTTTTTTTTTTTTTTTTTTTTTTCCTAAAAAAAAAAAAAAAAACAAACCAAAACCCACTAAGCCCCTCAAGTGCCAAGCTGTGTTAGACTTCTTGAATTCAGAATTCTTGAGTTTTTCTTCATTTTTGAAGGTGACCTTGCAGAAAATGAAAGTGAAGGAGTATTCTTCTCATCCAATGTCTTCATAGCTCTCTCTAAAACATATGTCGGTGTTTCCCAGCTGCCTTGGTTTCTCGTGCAGATGAGCACTGCCAAACGGTTCCCTAATGCACCCTGTTAGGACAAAGGCTCAGTTGTTGTTTTCTGCTGATAAACTGGGCATTTAACTGCTTCGTTTCCCCCCTACTACAGCAGGATTAGTTGGTGGCTGTTTGCTCAGGCCCCAATCCTTGGGGCTTGCAGGGACAATTGCTCAAGAGGTTCAGATTTAGAAACCAATGAATGTCAAGCTGAGCCTCTGAACTAAACTTTCTTTGAGATGAGCCAGAGTGACCTGCAGTGAGCTGTAAAGAAGAGTGCAATGACCCTCTCCCCCCCTCCCCTTCCCTTCCCGAAAGGAAAAATATTTCCCAGAGCACTGGGAACCCTCCTGACTTCCTCTCCTGTGAATTCTGGATTAGTGTGATTTGCATGCTTAAAGTTAATTCACTAGTGAACGGAGGAGGTGTCTGGGAGCTTGAATAGATTCAGCTCCTCGCCGCTGAGTGCCAAGGGCCTCTGGTGCGAACCACGTAGCGAGGGAAAGTGAGGACATGTAGGACAACTGCAGGGGTGAAGAGAGGGAGGAGGGATTGTACCATTTGTACTGAAGTGTTTGCAATTCTGCCCTCCCACAGGCCATGGCAACTGGATTGAATGTAATCTGGCCCTTTTATTTTCTTGCTTTCATTCAAATGAGGCCATATAACAAGTGGAGAGCAAGAGGAAGGAGGGGAATTCATGAAGTATACATAATAAAGGTGATAGTGCTGAAAATGCTGTTTGCAGTTTAAAAACGTGACCAAACCCCATGTATTGGATGGGTTGGGAATTTTAGTGTGCTTGGTCCCTGGGAGGTTTCTTCTGAAGCCATCTTTCAAAACTAAACAAACAAAAAAGCCCCGTCTGGTTATCCACAGGCCTTGCTCCCTGATAAGAGCCATCCATCTATCATGACCAAATTAAAACGAGGGCTCCATCTTGCAGCTAGCACTTGATAAGACTGTTGGGAAAGTTTCCTTTTCCAATTTTTTGGTGCCTGGGAAAGCTGCTTTTAAACTGGGGGGAGGGAAAGGAGAAAGAAAAAAAAAAAAAAAAAAAAAAAAAAGGAAGAAAAGTTTGAATCATTGCACGGAGTCACTGGCCCCGCTGAGGGGGCTTTCTCTCTCCTCTGAAGAACAGACCATGCACAAAGCCAGATGGTTCCCGTCTGCTGGCTTTATTCAACGCACTTCCTCCCACAGACGGGAGCCCTTTTGCCCTCCTTCCACCCCCCCTCTTTCAAGCATCCACCACTGGGCCTTTCTGTTCTGCGGCTGGAAATAATCTTTTATTGCCCAGTTGTTCGGAAGTGACCTTTTGCCCTTGATTAGATAGCACCAGGCTCTATCACCGGATTGCTTTTGAGCTGGCAGTTGCTTTTTTGTGTTCGCTGATCCGGTGTCAGGGAGAACAATGCAAGGCTTTGCAAAATTTTAGTCCAGTTAAGGCCTCATGTGGGATGGCTGGGGGTAGGGAGGAGCAGCGTTGTACAAAGCAGCCTCACGGACCATGATTAATTATATGAAAACATTTCCTTTAATAAACTGCAAAACAAATCATGTTTTGGTTTGGTTTTTATATTCATCTCACGCACTGATGCAGAGTGCTGTGTGCTCCTTTCCAAGCCCTTAGCTACTTGTTGAGTAAAACTCCTCCTCGTTGCTCTTCTAGAGGGTTTTCACGCCTGGATGTCCAGGCAGGTGGGCTAAAACCTGCTTCAAAACCAGGAGGCCCAAACCCTCCAGCTGGTGTTAAGCTTGGAATCGCCATGTTTCATGGATGGGGTGGCCAGAAGGCTTGTTTCTGGTGAGATGTTTCCTCAGGCCCAGGAGGAAATGGCTGAAGCCTCTCTTTTCCAAAAGGCAGCTTTCCAGTTGCCTGTAGACAGAAAAGAGATGGTGCTTAACAAAATTGTGTAAAATGGAGAAAGGAGAAAAATAGGTGTTTCTACAGAAATTTTAAATTCCAAACCCTAGAAGTGTTTGTGCGTTATACCTTGCTTGGCATATCTGTTATATATTCTTATACTAATTTCTATTAAACGTGAAATACACTGCATCTATTTTGGGGGGTGGGAAACTCTTTCCTAAATAAACAGATAAACTCTCCTTGAGCTTTAGCCTACAACCAAACCAAACCAGCCCCAAACCCACCTCTCCCATCCAGCTTGATATGGACTGACTTAGAAATAGCAAGAGAGAAGCTGTTATGCTGTAGGTTATTCAATGATCCAAAAGCTATGGTGAAGAAAGTTAGGTGGGTTGGCTTTTTAGTTTGTATGTTTGTTTTTAATTAGGTTTTCAATACATGTTCATGACTGCTTAGTCTTTAGCAGTCTGGCAAAATAAAAGAATAAATAAAAAGGAAATACATCTGTTTTCCAGTCCTGTAGAAGTTAAAGGAGAAAGGTCACTGTTCTGCAAGGTTTTTTTTGTCTGGTTTTGGTTTTTTTTTTTTTTTTTTTTTTTTCTTTTTCCCTTGATGGGGCTTTTCTTTTGGGTTCTGTCACTACCCAGTTTTGTAGTAGTTCTCTACGGGGGATGATTTGTTGGTTACCACGGTCCCTTTGCTACTGGTGTGCAACACTCTGCTCCCCCTCAGTAACCTTTAAAAAAAAAAACAAAAACAACCAACTCTCATAGGCATATGTGTTCATCAGTTACAACAGTTTTATTTTTTGTCGAGAGATTCCAGCCTCAGCTGTGCACAGAGCAGGTTGGCCCTGAGCTGGATGCCTGGGAGAGCTGAGTGCAGCAGGGTAGGTGCAGGAAAAGAAGGGATGCAGTCTGTTTGTAGTAAATGGTTGTTGCCCTCAGCAGTTGTATGTGTTTTCTAACCTAGTGGAGCTAGCGCTTAGAGTGGTGATGATCATAATTTACCTGGAGTATTGTATTCAGCTCTTGGAGCCTTCAGCGTAAGAAAGACATGGACCTGCTCGAGTGAGTCCAAGGAGAACCACGAAGATGATCAGGGGGCTGGAGCACCTCCCTTGTGAGGACTGGCTGAAAGTTGGGATTGTTCAGCCCTTCCAGTACTTAAAGGGGGCATACAGGAAAGATGAGGAGGGATTCTTTATCAAAGAGTATAGTGATAGGACAAGTGGTAGTGGTTTTAAGTTGATTAGATATGAGGAAGAAATTCTTTAATGTGGGGTTGACCAGACATTGGAACAGGTTGCCCATAGAAGTTGTGGAAGAGCCCTCCCTGGAAGTGATCAAGGCCAGGCTGGACAACTCTTATTGGCAGGGGAGTTGGAACTAGAAGACCTTTAAGGTCCCTTCCAACCCAAAACATTCTATGATCTATTATGTTAAAAGTAATATGCATGTGATGAAGGAGCATAGGGAGGAAAGCGAAGGATCCATGTGTTTCTTTTAGGCTGCCTACTGGTAGTCACAGAGGCAACTGATTTCTGCCAGAATTTTGCTACTCCAAGTCAAATAGCTTCATTCTCTATCTTTGAAGACAAGCAGGTTAATGATTTTTGTCTCATAGGATTTGTTAAGACAAATTAGTGCACGTGAAGAAAGTGGTTACCGAGGTGAAGAGCATCGCAGGAAAAACTGTTGGAAGTAAATAACTGTTCTGACTGCGGAGTGGGATTTGAGTGTTACGTAGTACAGCTTCAACACAGGGCAACGTGTGTGTCCGTGTGGAGAAAAATCAACACCTTCCCACTAAATATACATAAAATGAGGCAGAGATGCTATAGAGAAGAAAAATATGCAGCTACTTGTGTGATCCAAGCCTTGCAGTGTCTGTGTGTGCTCTGTGTCTGTTGTGTGTGATACAATTAAGTAGGTTAAATACAGTTTGTGCAACCAGTGATATATTCCTGAGCTTAGAGGCATTTCTCTGTGTGTACATTTGCTTATATCTCACAGTACTTTTCCCTTTAAAGTCTGTTAAACAGTTACTTGCTACAGTAATAGTAGTTAGTCTAGTTACGAAGGTTGTCAGTCCTACCTACATCTTCACAGAGGAACTGTCCATGCGTTTTCATAGGCTTTCAAAAGGACCTATGAAAAAGAGTTATATCACTTTTTTTTTTTTGTGCATTTAGTTGCACTTTTAGGGTGTAAAATGTTCCTGTTTCCTCTGTGTCAGTCCATGAGTAGAGGAAGAAAATGTTGTCAGGGAGCTATTTGAAAGAGGTCTTCTACTAGGAGTCAGATAATAAGGAGCTGAAAGTGGCTTAGTGGTGTGCTTGGTTGCTGTCTGTAGCAATGTTTAGATCTTCACACAAAAGAAAGGCTTGGAAGTGGGAGGAAAAATGTGTTTGCAAGTCCTAAAGGACTATGTCATGTGATCGTATGACCACACAGTGATTTAAGGTGGGATTCTTTTAAACTCTGAAGCTTCTGGATGGTGAAGGTGCTGGTGTTTGGCATGTGATGCTATAAAATAAAAATTCTGTAGTATTTCACTTAAATTTCCTGAAGCAAGCCACAAAACACCATTTTTCTGTAAAATTTTGAAGTGGTCTCAGGGCAATCTGCTATACAAGCCGGTTAGTTTCACCACTGTTGTAGAACATCTCAGTGTAGAAAAGTTTGTAATGAATTCCCTGCATTCTTCCCCACACACCCATTTTATCCATTAAAATGTTATCTTTGGACAGTAAGAAACATCATTGAAATATTTGTAGAGATGTAGTTGCACTGCTTGGAAGCTTTGTCAGGTGGCAACTTGTGTGCAGCTGAGCAGCAGAGAGGTTGTATCAGCTGTAACTCTCAAGGCTACAAGAAACTGTTCAATTAGACCACTGCTCTGTTGTATTCTCCCCTATGCCTAAGTTATTGCCATTATAAGACATTTAAACTTTAAAATATTTTAGGCTGGAAGGAACCTCAAAACAGCAGTTCCAGTCTAAATTGCTTTTTAATATAATTTCTAATTTGTGTAAATTCAGGATACCTTTTATTTTTTTTTTTTAAATGAGATTTTATTAAAAAAAAACACTATAGGAAAACTCATGTTAGCAAATTTATTTTAATTCTTTCCACTTGTCAGATCTCTCATCTGGGCTCAGTGATGGCAGTATGATAGTTACCCAGGCTGCTCTGAAAGGAGTTGATAATAGCAGAAGAAACTTCAGAGTAACTCATGACTTTTTATCAACTGGAAAAAACATAACCCAATATGAGGCTAAGTAGTATATCTAGCTCTCATCGTCCTGTGTAGGAAGCCACATATGTGTAATATAAGGCTATTTCCACCTACTAATGTCTTTGCCACTGTTAGCCAGTCGGATGCCCATGACCGTTGGTGATGTTTTCAGATTTTTTTCCACAGATAGTGACAACTCCTTACCCTCTGACTGCATCCTGGGGGCTACTGGGCTGGGCTGCAGCCCACGGCTCGCAACCTGTGCCCACACACAAGGGGGCTTAAATGTGTCAACGCTTCTGGCTGCAGTGTTGTAGGTAAGCCAGCTGCAACTTCAGCAAGCTATGCAGGGCACTGGGGGCTTTAATGTGGGCTGCCTGACCCAGCTTCCCCCAGGCACCTGCGATAACACACTCACAGAGGAAGTCATGCTCTAAGCCACATCAACAAGTGGTCATCTCATGCTCCAAATCAAGGGTTGTGTCCCTCTTAAAGCATAAATAAAGGGTTATAGCCTTCGTAATGTAATTTCTATCTTGCCAGAAGCTGGTGCTTGCTTGCAGAGTAATAGTTTGTGCCCTACTGATGGTGCATAGGGGCTACTTGTGTTTTGAGTCAGTGTCTTACTCACCACATGCTTTCTTGCCTGTTACAATTTGCCACTGGAATGTCACCAGTTAGAGCAGCAGTGTTGGCTTGATAGTTCTGCTCTGTATCAGAGATATATCTATATCTAGGTATCTATACTTAGTTGCTAGATAGCTCTAGCCTAGAGTGACTTCAACTGAATCTACTCGCCTGTGGTTATCCAGCGTGGAGGAAATGAGGACTGAGCTAACTGGGAAGTTTAAGAGGAGGGAGTATGGGATGAATTTTCATTTCTACAGTGCTTGAATAGAGTTTTCCTTGATGCTTTGTTTGATTTTTTTTTAAAAATTTTCTTTCTTTTAAAATATTTCAAGGAGGCTAAATATCAGAGCTGGTATTTGCTTGCTCAGAATGTTTTGTCTTGAATAATCTTTTAAAGTTTTTTTTTTCCACGTTAGACCTGCCTAAATAAATTGCCTTGGAAGCATTAAGATGGTGAGAAACTGAGTTGCGTACAGAAGAAACTCTAGATACGTGAAGTAATTTCACGAGTTTCAGGATATGCGTGCATGTGGTGGGAAACGGGAAATGAGTTAATTTTCTATATTCCTAACTCGTTCCTTTCTTCTCCAGCACTGTTTGCCCGGGAAAACAATGATTCCCTTTCAGCCTTTTCTCCCCTTTCAAAGAACTGGGATTTAGTCAATGGGACTATTTACATGCAAAACGTGAAGCATATGCATAAGTGCTTGCAGGATTGTGGCCTTTTATTGTTGCTAAAGTATCACCGTTTTCCGGTTTCAGATGAACTTGTCATTTTAAAACTTGTAATAAACAAAATTAAGTCATTGCGGGCAGGTAATTACCCTTAAGGAAAATAAACAAACTTTAAGGAGATTAATAAATGTTTTCCCCACCCTCAGCTTGGGAAAATGAGGCGCTGCCCTCGGAAATAATGTGAAAGTAAAGGAGGAATAAACGTATTGAAATAAAACAGGTGATGGCAGTGAGTGGGGTAAAATCTGCTCCTGGCTGCATGGAAGGTAAAATTCTGAATAAGACCTCTGACAGCGGTGGGTTTTCTCTACTTGGTTTATATTTAGCTTTGACTTATTTTCCTGCCTGTGTTGGGAGGCTCTTGCAGATACTACAGTGCACTCCTCATGGTTTGCTCTGTAGGTCAGTCTGCTTTGTGAAATAACAACAAAAGCACGACAGCCAAAATATGTCCCATCCAGTGCTGTTTAGCCTTTGATTTTCTTCTTTAGGTGGATTAACCAATTTATGTTCTGGCTAATTCGGTGACTACGGAAGACAACTGTGACACAAAACTTGCTTATCAAGATATATTCTAGAAATAGCTGTAACTGCCAGCTGATGTTGCAACATCTGGAAGCAGCTGGGCACCACTTAGTGCTCTTGTTAAGGCTCCTTGAGGTGAGAAAAGCTTTGCTGTAACAGAACGATTTTCCATTTAATCTTCACGTTGTAGGTCTCCTACTTGAATTGCACCAGGGTCTAATTCCAGAAATTCACGCCTTCCTTGGGTGTTCAGCCAGGACTTCACAGCGTGTAAAAATTCAAGCCTGAGGTAGGCTATTACTGGCTTCCTAGATGGCAAAACAGGGCTCCTCTCAGGTTCTCCCTCTGCCTCTATCACCTCCTACCCTCACTGCAATAACTAAAACCGTTCAAATTAAAGCTGAGAAATCACAACTACTATGAGCAAGTTCTCTATGACCTACTCCTTGTATAGCACTGTGCACTTTTTGAAAGCTAAACAAATAACAACCCTATCAAAACAAACCAGTTTAAAATGGTAGCAAATAAAAGAGGAATATAGTAATATTGTGTTCCTTTACCTGACTAATGTTTCTATGTAGTCAGCCCTTGGCATTATTGCCTTTATGAGATTTACATAAATTAGTCATCACATTTTATCATTTTCCTTTTACATATGTATGGCTGTTAGATGTGTGTGAAAAAATGTCATGAGTATCAGAGGTCTATTTGCATTAGAATTTCCAGTGGAAATGTCAAGTATGACCTTTCCCTTGTCCGGGTGGCTAATCCCATTTGAAATTCCTGCCATGCTCCTATGGAGGGTCATTGCACTTGTGCATTGAAGCGCTGCACCTGCTGCAGCCTCTGCTCCTCCTCTTCCTCCCGAGCTCAGCCAGCAGAGCTGGCAGCCTGCAGACCAGGGCTCATGCTCTGCCTCACTGCCATGCCTGGCTGCACTTCACTGCAGTCTCTACTCCTGAGTTATGGGATTAAAGTGCTTTGTTATGGATTATTATTTTTTTGTCTTGGCATGTTGGTTTTGGAAGGTTTGAAGAATATGATGGAAAGCCTGGAAGAAGGCTCTGTGGAGACATTGTTATGGCCTTTCAGTACTTGAAGGAGACCTCTAAGAAAGATGCACAATCTTTTTTAGCAGAGCCTGTTGCGACAGTACAAGGGGTGATTGGTTTAAACTAAAAGAGGGGAAATTTAGATTGGATATAAGGAAGAAATTTTTTACGATGAAGGTGGTGAGACACTGGCACAGGTTGCCCGGAGAGGTGGTAGAAGCCACATCCCTGGAAACATTCAAAGTCAGGTCGAACGGGGCTCTGAGGAACCTGATCTAGTTGAAGATGTCCCTGTATGGCCATTAAAGGTTTCTTTTCAACCCAAACCGTTTAATGATTCTATGATAAAGGAAACATGCAACACTCAGATTAATGGTGACTGTTTACTTTTGAAATAGAGCAATAGGGATTAGGAACATTCAGGGCAGAAAAATGACTTTCTGTCATCTTAAAAAAAAAAAAAAAAGGCAAGAATGAAGACATGTGGGTTCCTAGTGCCTCCTGGATTACAGGATAAGAGATGTACCTTTTATGATGAGGGACTTGGAGTCTTCCATTGTGGCAGATCAATGTGGGTGCTCTAAGCATGTTCAAATTTATTGGCAGGGTATCCAAATGTTCCTTAAAGACAATGCTAAAATAAACCAACCCTGTTTTAGCTTTACGTGGGTCTGTTGACAGCTTCCCATAACAGCAAATGCTTTTTGGTATTAAGAGGAAACCTCCTCTCAGATGATAATGTCCATTTCTATCATATTGACTTTTTAATCCCATCATATGTTGAGGGGATTTGGAAATAAAATTTCCTGCAACCTATAAGAGAATAACTTTTATAACCTTGCTTATCTCTAATTACATTTTATTATTTTTTAGATGTTAGTTTATTTAAATATTTACTTTGGGAAATAACCATCAGAGATTAAGTTCTTGGTTCCTGTAATAATGTGGACATTATCAGTTTATGGCTCCTTTCTGAACCAGCCCTCAGTCAAATAATTTTCTGTCAGACGGGAGCTGTATTGGCAAGAACAAGAACCACTGGTTCCTTTGTAATCAGTTCCTGACATTACAGATAGTACTGCCAGTTCCTGGGCCTCCTTGGTCTTATATAAAGTTTGATTAAAGCACAAAGCCAAGATAGTGGGAATGCTAAACTTGCTCCTAATCCTGCTGCCAGATTGCTCCGTGAGCTCTAGCAAATAATCCATTTATATCGTTAAGCTTTGTGCCCACCTGCGAATTGAAAATAATGTCCCATAATGTGTGGAGGAGGCTTGGTATGTGAGGGTTCTTGGGAAAAAAAGAACTTCAGTAAACAAAATTCAGTAGTCGCTTGTGTAATACTGTTAGGAATTTACCACTCCTGGTGTGTCCTATAATCATTATGAACACGCTCTGTAGGAGCTCCTATCTCAAGCGCATGAGTTGTTAGCCCTGGGAGCAGGTTGCCAAAATCTTTGCCTGTCACTTGTAGTTTGTGGTGAGAGGAGGTGCTTGAACAGTTTTGGGAGGGGAATGGCAGCATCTCACCGAGGCGAGCATGGGCAGTGTGGTACAACTGGCCTTGCATGTGAGTGAGGCTTGGACTTCTGCAGCAACCCACTCCTGCTCCTGGCTTAGACCTCCTGGCCAAGGCAGGGACATACTACCTGTGGGGTGCTGCGAACTGCTGGGGTCCACAGGAGCTTACCAGTTCCTGTGGCACCCAGCAACCTGGTGTGGTGACTCATTGACACCTTTCCACCTGTGGCCTCAATCGTATTGTAGTGTGTAAAACCAGCTTAAATTCTTGCATGACAGCAGGATGTTGACTCCGTGTGACAAAACGGGTCACCACACCAGCTGAATTGCTTTTCCTTTCCTTTTCAGCCAAAGAGGATCCTCTCCACACAGCATCTGATTGAAATTGGACTCAATGCCTTTTTTTGTTCCTAGGGATGCAGTATAAGCATGTGTCTTACAGCAAGTGTTCTGGTGGGTGCTTAGCATTCTGTTAGAGCATAACCTGCAGCTCTTTTCCTGAGGAAGTGAGCTGTACTGACGAATGAAACATGTTTATCTGCTGAATAGAAAAAAATACAAATAAGAGCTGTATTTAACTGGGAGGTGACTCAGTATGTGACAGGTGGGATGCTGGTTACATATTTTCCTTAAGGAGTGGTAAAAGATGACGGGAATAAATCTGTCATGTCCTCCCAGGGTGTGTATGTGGGCAGTGTGAATCAATATATTACAAACACGCCGATTATGGGAGGTGGTTTTTAATTCAGTGCTTCTAAATCACTGGGGGCTAAAGCTGAGAACTTTAGGCAACCACCTGCCCTAATGCCCTTTGCTAGAATACTCCCCTTGGATTTTGATGAAGTTACTTTTGGCTGATGTCAAAGCAAGTGTAGTCAAGATAAGTCCAGTGAGAGAACTGCAGAGTTTCCTTTGTAAAAAAAAAAGTCTTGTTTCATCAAGTGACCTGTTCCATGTGTTTATTTGAAAAGAGAACCTATTATTGACATGACTAGTTATTGTCTACTAACATTTTTACAGTATAGTGCATTGCTTGCCTACTTGAGGATCAGCAGGGCCTACTGCCAGCAGAGCACCTGGAGGCAGGTCTGAGAAGACTGTGGATGCAGCAGTTCCCCTTCTGTCTCTCTGACAGTTTAGATGTGACCTAATCTGCCACCATCTGCCATCCTGTCCACCAGACAGGCCATAGGGAGAGAATGGACACCTTAACTCTGGGCACTAGGTAGCTGCAAGCTCCTTCAAACTTTAGGAAATATATATCTATATATAAATAGGTGTCTTTGTATGTCATTTTGTTAGATTGTCTGGCCTTCCTGTGGCTTTTTGTTACTAAGACAGAAGAGGAAGCAATTCTCAAAGGCATGTGAAAGGGGCTTACCCTACGTAGCCAGTAGTGGCAGCGGCTACTGTCCCATTTTCTTCCCCTTAGACTTCCTAATAACCACCTCTGGGCTATTCTGCACTCCACGTTACTCTTAAAGGAGGAATTTGACACTGACAAAAGGACATGGACATGACAGGAAAGAGGTGATTGCTGTACCATCTTGAGACCCTTGGTGAACTTGTCTTTTTCCTGCCTGGTTGTTCCTGTGAGCTCTTACGAGTATTGCCGATATTAGACAGATGGCTCCAGCCAACTGGTCTGATGGGAAGTGTTCTCATGTCCTCAAACCTTCCTGTAAGTGTAACTTTTCCTTTAACACAGAGCCTGTTTCCTTATATAGGAAGTGAAGATTTAGGAGCCTCTCCAGGCTGCAAGCTGTATCGTTTCCAGGCACTGTGCTGATACAAACAGGCTGGATTTCTTATTCTGTGGAAAACCTTACAAGGTAGCAGCCAGAGCCTCTGTAATAAAACCTTTCTGTTTATTAATGGCTTCCTGCAGCTTTCACAAGCTATGATGCAAGCTGAAAACAGCTTTTCTCCAAGATCACCATTTGCAATGGCTTCAACTGCTCAGGTTAAAAATTCAGGTCAGATCAGAAATAGCCTTTAATGCTGTATTATGAATAGAAGCTTAACAATATATCAATTAAATGGCATGGGTGTGACACAAAGTAATTATATTTAAGGAGAATAGAGGACAAACTAGGATCATAAACAAACTTTATAGTACTAGGACTTGGAAGAGAGAACTTAATATTCTAAGGCTTACTATGGTATTTGAGCTATATATCTGTCCCCCTCCCTGTTTTGTTTCAGTCTCCTTAGGTTGCTATACTATAGATCAGAAATCCTCTTAAATGGTCAGGTAAAATACTCGAGGTTGGAGAATTTTCTCTTGGTACAGTAGTGCCATAACCCCCCCTCCTCAGTTTCTTCTTTGTTTGGTTGTTTTTTTAAGACAGTTTTTCTGAGGAAATGACAGGTCTAGTTGGGGGGTTGCTGTTGTGCTCTGGCTGTCATCAGGGCTTCTTTAGGATTCCTCATGCATCAAGAACCAGATCTACCTCTGCACTAGCTGCTGACACTAGCTGCGGGGCTGAGAAACAGATGTCATAGTTATAGGCTTGTGCTATTGCAACTGGCTGTGCTAAAAAGATTGTCCTCATCTTTCTTTTAGGCCTCACTGATGATGTTGATAATCTGCTAGGTCTGATCTGTACCAAAGCAGTTTGAGTACAATTGAGGTGTAGTCCGTTGCCTTCATGACACATGTTGATAAATATGAGCTAATTAATTCTCATGTTGGCTTGTGAGATCACTCTCAGTCTAGGGAAAAAACTCAGCAGTTTTGATCTTGTAAAGGTTAAGTCCTAATCTGTTAATTCCATTTTCCAGACAGAGAAACTGAAGCAGTCCTTGAAGTCTCAGGAGGCAGCTGGTGGCAGGTACCTGATGAGCAGTGCTGGTTCTGTCTCCTTTTGTTTCTCTGGCTAGCAGACGATAGCTGTCTGTCCTGACATATCATCGTGCCTGAACTTTCTCCAGGCAAGCAACCCTTTTGACTGCACAGGGGCTTCTTAGGTGTTAAGTGTCTTCTGGACTGGAGTGCCTTCTGCATCAGAACCTTGTTGAAGATCTGCAAGATATTTCTTCATGTGTTCAGAATCTAGATCCAAAGTCGCCCCCAACACACAATATTTGACAAATGCTGGTAAGTGCTACATAAAATAAATATTAGATTGCTTGACAAGTAGGGTTTTTAAAAAACTTTCTGTCTTCTATACTGCTGTGATCTCAAACATATGTGGTTATAAGCTTATCAGATTTCTAAAAATGAACTTTCTATAAAAATCACACTGGGCCCCTCAGCTGTGTTTTCCTCTATTATTTATAGACAAATTGAAAACAAATGGTCCTCTCTTTTAAAAAAAAAAAAAAAGCACAATGAAATGGAAACAGCTGTCAGAATGTGCTTTTCCTCCCCAAGTCATTCACAATACCAAGTAAATCAGAGATTATTTCCTTTAATCTGAAGTACATTGCCACTTAATGGTGGTTTCAGTGGCAACTCAAGTGGAAGCTGAAGGGAAAAGTGTCAAGACTGTTGCAATGGGTTGTAAAGGGTGGTCTGTTTAAAAATATCAAATGCCTTCTACAAAATGAAGAGGGCATTCTTTTTTTTTTTTTTTTTCTCTTTCTGTCTCTCTTTTCATTCTTCTCTTCTGCAGCTGCGGTTTGTTCCTGGCTAGCTAGAACTGTTGCTTTGGATTTTGGGCCAGAACATGCAATCCAAGAAAGCATGAGTTAAGAGTCTTGTTGCCCAAACGCTGTTCAAGATGATTTACTCCTTCCCTCCTTCTTCTCTTTCTTTGTACCCTCCTCAGCATAAAAGGATCCCCAAAACTTACTGACAGCACCCTGACTCCTTTCAATTCTGCTTCCTCCTGTGACATACCCTGAGTAAGCTGATGAGCCCACTGTCATGAACGAGGCCTGCTGTAAGACTGGGTAGGGTGTTAGTGCTCCTTGGGTGTCCCCTTGCTGAAGCAGAACGTTGCTCTGCCTGTTTTGCTGTATTTTTCTCTGTCTGTGGCAAAACTCATTGCAAGTGAGCTCAAACCCCCGTTCTCGGCAATGCCACATCTGTACAGCATAATACTGTTACAGGAGGTGTGGAAAAGATGGTGTTGTCATTAGAAAACAAGATGCACAAATCTAAGGGATTGATAAGTCTGGGTCCAGATTCATGCCTGCACATGTTGATTGGAATGAGGTGGCATTTTTCTATTCCTTCACATCACATTTTAATGGGGACAATGACTAGTAAGTAGGGACCAATTATTATGGAGAAATGCTAAGCTTATTCTCTACCTCTCTTTCTAAAAAGAGGTCCTCTGCCTCTCTGGTGAGCATGACTATGGTCAGCTAGGAGTCAGTCCCATCTCCCTCATGCATCCACAGGGGTAGAGACACAGAATGGATTGGGTTGGAAGGGACCTGAAAGATCATCTAGTCCCACAACCCTTGCCATGAGCAGGGACACCTTCCACTAGACTAAGTAGCTTGTTTCATCCATGCCCTCAGCTCATGCTAAAGCAGTGGCTAGGCATCTACTCCCTTTTCCCATGTCCTCCTGCCTTCCTTCACCAATCCTTTGGCTTGTGCAGGTGAGAAACTTGTTTGTGCTGACCTGAAGGCAGCCACAGCATGGACAATGTAGGATACGATGTGGAGGACTTGATCCCTGGGCAGCTGGTTAGACATAACCTTTGTGGTGTAAGCCTTGGCCTCCCTTAGTGCCTGTGAAAGAAAAGGAACAGCAAAAGGAGTGCTGTCCTGCAGAGTGGTGTGGACAGCTTAAGGACTTTGTCCCTTTCAAACAAAATGTGCCATAAGGTACTCAAATGAGAAATTATTCACCTAGGAGCAAAAAGTTAATGTTTTGACTCCTCAATGGAACCTGCTTCCCATAAAAAAAAATATCTGGGAAAGGATTTGGAGCTCAGAGGGGACAAAAGTGTTAGTCTAATCCTTCATGTACAAACAACACAGCGGTGAGAGCAGCGCTGGTGTGCAGCATACCTTCTGCCTGCCTGTGCTTTTAAGGTGATGTTAAAAGACTAAACAGTGCAGAAAGCTTGAAAGCTAGCCTGAAGGCTTGATTTTGGCATGGAGAGAAAGAGATCGAGAACTCAGTCTATTTAGCTTATCACAAAGAAGGTTGAGGAGCAATGTGATCACAGTGCTTGAGCACCTTTGTGGTGAGGAACTATGTACTCAAGGGCTCTGTGATTTAGCAGGATGAGTCACATGGCTGAACTTGAAGCTTGAAGAGTTAGGCATGTATTTTAGCAGTGAGGTTTAATAACCACTATAATAAACTACCAAGCAAAGTGATAAATTCCCCAGCTCTTGATTTATTCAGGTCAGGACTGCAGGCCTGCTTGAAAAAGATGCTGAAGCCAGACACAAGCTGGTGAGCTGAGCAGCGAGGTGACTGTGATTAAATGGCCTCTTGTACAGATTATGGGATCTTAGATGATGCAATAGTTCCACTTAGCTTTAAACTTAATGAGTTTATGAAATAAAGTGATTCTCTTGCTGGGTTCATCTTTTCCAATAATAGATAGCGGCTTGAACCTCCTCAGTAGGGCACAATGCACAGTGAACAGGTCCATAGAGCAAACTGTGATGTCACCTTAGAAAAAGCTACACAGCAATAGCCAGTGTTATATAAACTCCTTGCTGTGTCACAAGACTACTGTAATTCTTCCGGGTTTAGGTCCTGTTGGAAAAGATCCAATTTGAGCTTTTATTTCTAACCTAACTCCAAACTCAGATATTTGAACTTCTACTAGCAAACAATGCCATTATTGATTTGTATGCATGCACAGAAAAGGAAACTGCAATTTCTTATTATAGTTATCTTTTATGAAATAAATGTACAAACAACTCCTATAAAATAAGCATATATATAAAATCTCTGATGATGAAATAATTTGCTTGAGTTACTGGAGTGTCCGTTTGCCTCTAGACAACCTGCCACGAGCCTGCTAAGAGCAGTAATTCTGCCTAAGTTAGTTAAAGGTAGTGGAATAGCATTTACAATAGGAGGAACAAGCAATCAAGCTGATGAATTAATTGTTTGATAGTGTAGAATGTTGTTAAATTTCTGAAAGCTGAAAACAAGGGCAACAGGAAAAAAAACCCTACCCTATAGCCTTTGATTTTATATTAAAGGGTGTGTGGCTTGCAAGATGTCTCTATTTCTGAGGCTTTGGGGAGAGCTGACTGAAAGCCTCTGGCTGGTTCGTGTGCTTCACTATCTCACTCAGTTACCGTGCTTCTACTTCTCGTGTGTCTTTTCATCCCGTGTTCCAAGTGGCACTGTGGACCCACCATACCTAATCAATAGCAGTTCAGTAGCTATATCCAGGCGGGTAACTGTGGGAAGAACTCGGACATCCCCAGACATTTTGCATTTAAAAAACCACCATTTTTTTCTTATTTTAGGTGGCCATTGATTTTTGATGACTTCTTCTTCAGTAGCAGTGAATCTGTAGCTCTCAACTGATCTAATATCCAGGCTGTCTCAGGGTGGGTCATTCCTCAGCGGAATCAGTTCAGCTGCCTTTCCACAGTGACTTAGTGAAATGTGGTGGTGTCATCTCCTGAGTCTTCCTCCTTTTCATATAGTGCTTAATAGAATAGGATTATGACCTAAAATCACAATCTCCAGCTACTGTATAGTATGTAAGTCAGTAATATATGATAATATATGACTTGATATTTTAGAGACAGAGAAACTTGAGCAAGGATGATGAAGAATTTTCAAGCAAATTAATGCCTTGGAATTAGTATATGTAATCATAGGTGCATAGTACTGTAAAACTGTTATGCTTACGGAAAAAAGGAACTTATTTCAAGCAAACCATATTTTCCTTACAAGAAAAAGGACTCAAAATTATAATTCAGGTTTTTTTAATCCTTGAGCATGTATGGGCCCGAATATGTTTTTACAAGGTTTCTACCTACCTATTTTGGTGTGCATTTGTTTGCATCTCTGTTTTTGTAGTTACATAAATACTTATGTCAATTTTTATTACATGCCAAAATGGCAAAGTGAAAAAGAGGTTTGGAAACTTTGCATGGGGCCAAAATCTCTGTACTTCTCTAGAAGCAGGATTGCATCTTTAATTGGGTTAGGTAAATCCTCTTCATCCTTTTTCTGCTTTCTCTAGTCTTAAATGTCACTATTATTTTGCAGCCATCTTTGTGCACCCCATTTTACAGACCTTAAAATACTGTGTTAGGAACTAATATCTCTTAACTAGAGATACTTTGCCACCCCTTCTGTTTTGTTTTTGAATCTTGCCAGCAAAAAGACACAGTTAATGGTGATGACTGAGGAAAAATATCCATTAGAGAAGCGCTACTGTGTGGTGTACACTCTGTAGCCATTACTTTCAGAAATCACTTAGTTTAGGGCACTTCCCTGTGACTTTTCTCTCAAACACACCCTATTAACAATGCACTTTGTCTCAGACTGTATTGCAGATGATGATAAACAGATGGATCTTG
Organism: Merops nubicus; assembly: GCF_000691845.1. NCBI lineage: Eukaryota > Metazoa > Chordata > Aves > Coraciiformes > Meropidae > Merops > Merops nubicus. Next base: position 32,695 of record NW_008592777.1, read on the forward strand.
GGCACTGAATGACTATGAGAAAGCTGTTTGAGCATGGTATGGTTCATATTCCTATCCAGCTGCCTCAGGCTCTGTCCTCTTGAAACCCTGCTGAA
>NW_008592777.1:32820-36899 GCF_000691845.1 Merops nubicus
AAGGCTGCTAATTAGCTCAGAGGGTGAGGGTCTCTTTCTGACTATATATCACTTTCTTGGGCAGAGCTTCCACAGAATTTGCAAGAAGGAAAATGCACGATGCTGCCAAAGCAGCATGTTCCTCAGAATGATCTGAGAAAGCGGGGTTTGTGTGAAAGTTGGCTCTTCGGGGGAGGGTGAGGAAGAGGGAGAAGGGAAAAGAGGGAGGAAAGATGGTGAAAATTGCTGCCTTCTACCATAGAACAGCTCCTGGCATGCTGATCAGATTGAAATGATGTGGTAAGTCACTGGGGACAGGAACCAATATAACTGTCTGCAGCCCACTGTGGACAAGTGCAACATTGCTCGTACACCATTATGTGATGATCTCTGGATGTTTGAATTGCATTTTGTTTTTTTAGAATCGTAGAATGTTTTGGGTTGGAAGGGACTTTTAAAGGTCATCTGGTCCAAATCCTCTACAGTGAGCAGGAACCTCTTTGATGGTATCAGATTGCTCAGAGCCTTGTCCAACTTGACCTTGAATGTTTCCAGGGATGGGGCTTCTACCACCTCTCTGGGTAACCTGGGCCTGTGTTTCACCACTCTTGTAAAAGGTTCCTTCCTCATATCTAGTCTAAATCTCCCCTCTTTTAGTTTAAAAACATTACTCCTTGTCCTGTCACAACAGGCCCTCCTAAAAAGACTGTCCCTGTCTATGGCAATAAGGCCTAATGTTACATATAGTGCAGTATGGGTACAGGAATTCAGGTGTAGAATTAAGTGGTCTGATGTGATTCTACGTCCAGTGAAACTGGTAGGAAAAAGATTTCCATGTGGCTGATGCCTTGTATGGCTGGAGTGGAGCCCTGGCACTATCCAGGAGTGCCAAATCATTCGTTGGCCTCTTGGAGAGGTGTTTCTGTCCCCAGTTCTTAGAAAATAATGACAGCAGTGAAGAGATTAAGTAGTGAGATAATATAAAATGGAGTCAGCTGGCTGCATTTGGGTGATCCTTTGCATGCTTTCTGTATGAAGGGTGCAACATCACCTCACCAGGGGAGGGTTCCTCTCAGTGAGATGGAAGGCAAAACTAGGGGAAGAGATGATACAGGTTTCTCTCTCTTTTTTTTTTTTTTTTCCCTTCTTGCTGGACCTCCTGGATGCATGGTTCATCTGGTACTCAGGAGACTGCAGACCTTGTGTTTTCACATTTACTCCTGATTGGAGGCTTGACACACGCTCTAAAATGAGATCTCACTATATAATGGATGCCTCTGTGTGCCACATGCGTGGATACGTTTGGAAGGGATCAGCACAGAGCCAGCTAGGCACGGTGGTGTGATTGAATGAGTAAGCCAGAGGTAAAAGTTATAGCAGAAACCCCTTTCCCACCCACCACCTCCGCTCTGAGAGGGAGATGCTTTGGGACACTAATGCCATTTGCATCTGAAGGGGAGCTGCCTGTTGATTCCCTGTGTCCCCCCTCTCTGCCTAGGTCAAGGCTGCAGGTGATGGGGAGGTGAGGCAGGGGATGGGAAATGGGGGGCAGGGGAAATGGTGTGTGGGTGCTGGCAGCAGTGCTCACCTCCTGCCTGTGAGGTCCCTCACGAGTGTGCTCTGCACGGGGTACCCCATACAGGGCTGGATGGTGCTGAACCCCTCTGTGTAAAACACATGGAAACAAGCTCTTCTCAGCAGCCTGATCCCCTGGGAGCGGGCTGGGGGGCAGTTCAGTGCTGCCGTGAGAAGCCCTGTGTGCATGGTTTCGGCTTGGTCTCTGGTGCCACAAAAGCACAGATGTTGGTGGTGTCCTGTGGAGGTGGCTGAAGGCCAGAGAGGACTGTGGCGATGTAGGGAGCCTCTCTGGCCAGCAAGGCACCCTCGGGGCTTGCCTATGTGTTTCCAGCTGGGTGATGTGACTGAGGGTTTGGCCGACATTGCTTTGTGGTAAGTTGAGAAGGTTTTATAGCTGCCTTGTGATAAAGGGGTGGGGAGAGACCAGCCGGGGCTGCTGGAGCATTTCCTGTGCTCACAAAGTCGCCCCGCTGCAGGGTCGGGGGGTTTCCACACCCAGCCGTGCTGATAACCCCCATCTCCCTGACAGCAAATAAACCCTGAGGTCCCCCAAACGCTGAGACTCATCCTGCAGTTCAGCCTGAAACGGGGTCACTCAGCTGTCAGAAAGTGACCCATTTTCCCAGCTGCTGCTGAGTGCACTTAGCCATGAGGCAGCCTGGGTCTGAGCTGCATCCCTCCCCCAAAAGGTGCTGATGTGTGAAAAGAAAACAGGAGTTTCAGTGGAGCTGTGTTTAGCAGGGGAATCTCGTATCCTGGTCAATAATATTTGAAAATCAAAAGGAGGCTGAGATGGGTGCTAAAAAGTCATTGTAAAATCACAAAAATGAGTTCTGGAATAAACCTGTGCTTTTCCAGCATTTTTGCTCACTGTATGGACCATCACCATTCAGATAAATCTAGTTTTAGAGGGCCGTTTTTAAAACATCCAAAGCTGATTCTAGGGGATGGAGAGGGTGAGCAGCTGCTTAAAAAGAGGATCTCATGATGTCTGTGAAAATTGGATGTTTGGTCTGTTTCAGCTTTACCTTATCTGGATTGTATGTTTGCTGGGGACCTGGATGTATTTGTGCATTAGGGACTTCCATCTTAACAATATGTTGATGTTGCATACAGGAAGGAGGACATGTTTCCCCGGAGCTTTTTTCCCATTTTGTTTCTATACCATAGTGCTCTCTCAAACAAACTCTAGACCATCATTTTTGTCCTGCTTCCACCAGTGTCTTCTGAACTGCTTTTAGGAGGAAAAGGAAAACCTTATAACATTTTTCTCTCTTTGAGGGTGCTCTGCTTGTAATGCATGGGTTGGGACTAAACATTTTCAAACATAAACTAAATAGATTACTGAACCATTAGAAATAACTGTAAAGGCCTTCTTGGAGTGTATTTTACACATAAGTTCAAATAATTTGCACTACATTAACATTTTAAAAATTGGGCTAGTGAAAAATAAAAAAGATACTCTAATTTTTTTTCAAGGTGTGAAATATCTGTTATTTAATCTTTCCCCTTACTAATGGAAAGTATTCATATCTATAAAAAAATAAGTGTATATTGATATATTTATATATTCACATATATATTAGAAATTTATCTTGATATATTTATATATTAGAATTATAGTTTTCATACACATCTCCCAATTTTTTCCTCTTTCTCACAGGATAGTGCTTTTACATTATGCTCTTATTACAATAATCTCAATAGCTCCTTTTTACCTTAGGGGTGAAAAAAATCACCTGTACATCTGTCCCCACTTTCAGAATAATAAAACCTTTATGCTCTAGTGAGTATTTATCTCCAAGCATTGACACAAAACTCTTCAGATGGGTCTGCACAGGGAGCTGAAAAGTGGGATGCCCTGTGGCTGTTAATCATAGCTTATGTGGAGCTCAGGAGGAAGAGGAAATGATTTTATGACTGTAAGTTAAAAACGGACAAATAAATAGGCCTGGGAAGAGGAGCTGTCATGCAGGGGAGCCTCAGGGTGTTGGTGTGGTTGCAGGAAATGGGCTGTATGCATCATGAGGGGCACCCACAAACGCACTCGGGGCTTTCAGAAATGTATTTAGGTCACTGACATTTTGAAAGCTTTATACATTTTGAGCCTAGGGGCTGTAACAAAGGCATGTAAACTCGGAGTGAAGGCTAGCATCCATCCGTGGCTGGTCTTATTGTATCCACAGGAATTTCAGATCAATGAAGGATGTTAGCAATTATGTGCTGAAATAACTAAGTACAATGGGATGAGGTAAGGAAAGCACTTCAGCCTTGAATTTGAATTTCTTTTGGTTTCTGTCAGTTTTTGCCAACACCCCTTGCAATGCTTGCTGTGTCTCTGGGGCTGTCCTATATTGTTCAGTACAGGAAATGTGAGAGACACCAAGTCCAGCAGCAAGCATCTAAGTGGCACGTATGGATATGATCTTTTCCCTAGTGCAAGCTGTTCACTGCATGGGGTGGTTTCACTACAGGATTTGTGGAGGTATTTTATGGACGTGATGCTGTTTTTTTGTGTGGTT
>NW_008592778.1:0-10477 GCF_000691845.1 Merops nubicus
CGGGGAGTCCGGGGGGCTCACACCGGGCACCGGCCGCGCTCCGAGCCTCGTGTGGGAGCAACGCCCCGCAGGAGTGCCTCGGCCTGCCCTGGGCTTCGTGCGGGAGCCGCGGGGGCACCTGCTTGAGAAGGAGAAAGGGCAAGCTGGGGAAAGCTCCTGCATCCATGAGGAGTAAAGTGGCTGCGAAGCTAAGACAGGGACAAGGGAGAAGGTCTGCGGTGGAGCCAGCAGCGCCCTGGGCTGTGCCCTCTTGTGTCTCATGCCTTGGGCTGTGAAGAGGGGTTCACTGCAGGACTAGCCCCGAGGGTATCCAAGCAGAACAGGTAGAGGAGGGTTTATCTGCCTGGGCATGTACATGGCAGTCATACAGCACTTGACGTGGCAAAATCTACACCAAGAAAGTGGTGTTCGCAGGAAGAGGTTGAAGTAGAAGAGGGATGGCAGCCTTGCTGAATGTTTCTGAGGGGAGGGAAGAACATTTCCTTCCAGGAAAAAGGCCTTTAACCTACTGTCTACATGCATCTTTCATAGGCACTCCCTGGGATATTGGATTTCCCTCTCCATATTTGAGAGGTCAGGAATGTGCCTAAGAGCCAAGTGCTTAGGATCTAAGGAAAAATCTGAAGCAGACTACAACACCTTAAGAACTATTTCCAGGAGTCATGTGGACAAGGGCATTGGATTCTGGCTTCTATTTTTGGCAGTGGCACTGCATCATCTTGGGCAAGACTTCTCAGCGCCTCACCTCTGCTCCCACTCTTTGCCACATCTAGTTAGATAATTCCTTTGAGGTAGAGATGGGATGATCCCTGGTGAAGCCTCTGGGCACAGCAGCCACAGAAACAACCATCCAGCTGGATCTGAGATTGCCTGTGAGCACTCTGGTGTCCTCATCCAAGCGTTTAGCTGTGATCGTGCCCAAATGGCCCAGCCAGGACAGAAGGCAGTAGCCTGTCAGTGCCATTGGCACATTAATGCAAGAGTCCCTGCCCCAAAGAGCTGCCCTGCAAGTAGTTCTCAAGTGTTACAGGAGTGTGTGGACCCATGTCCATTAAGAGTGCCCAAAGTCTGGAACAGAAACAAATCCCAAGAACACTCCTCTCCAAACGGGGTGATATTCACCACGCAGACACCTGTGGGTGGCTTATTTTGGATTTGGATTTTGATCCTTGCCTCACAAGTAGAAAGTGATACAGGGCATTTAGTACTTGCTTGCTCAGAAATTTTTCATCTGGGGTGCCAATGGCAGAGGGCACAGGCTTGGTTAGTTGGTGTGGTTAGTTGGCTTGGTTTTACCTGGCACTGAGGAGCAGAAGTCTCCATCCAAGGGACAGTTGTGGGCCAGGCTGCTTCAGCAGACACTGTCTAGCTCCTGAGGAAAACAGTACACAGGAACATCTCATACAGATGTGATCTTAGCTGCATTTCAATATCTTCATTTACATAGTAACAGCTAAAACTGACATCTGAAGCAAGAATTTCATACAGATAATCCTGTGCAAGTGGAAGCTTTTTACATGTGTATACAAACCCCTGAAAACGACTCTTTGACTCAGTCCCTGTGCTCCTTAACCTCTGCTGTAGTAAAATGCAAAAAAAGTCTTGGCTCAGCACAGCGTGTGCCAGATTTGGTGGCATATGGCAAATTCCTGAGTCTCAGAGGGCTGAAAAAGAGTGTTTTGGTGGGCAGCAGTTGTGGGCACAGCCAGGGGTCTGGGTGAGCTGAACAGAAGCAGGACAGAGGCAAGAGCTGCACGTAAACAGAAGCTCCCATTCTATTGCATCCAGGCTTCACCTCCACACTTGCATGGATAAGTCACAAAGTCACGAATGTTAATTTGGAAAAACATGAATTCTGGGTCTGAGAGGCTGGAAGGGCCACCTCTGCCTCGGACAGCAGGGGGGGAACGTGCTTCTAACCTGGCAGCCTCCCCTAGCCACAGAGCTGCTGCACAGCCCTGCCACGAGTGTGCTAAAGTTCATCTTCCGCACGGCTCTTGCACTCTCACCTCTCTCCAGAGAACAGCTGGCTGCTGGCAGCAAAAACCGTTGGCTTGTTTAAAAAAAAAGGCACCAAAAACCCCACAAGGCAGCAGCTTGCTCTCTTTGCCAAGTGGCCTTTGTCTTTTAAAGAGATACAGCTCTTACAAAGCACTGATCAGCTATCTACTGATAAATTTGTTTGAAATTAATCCTGTTGTTACATTTTATTTGTTTGCCCTGGAGCCTGGGAGAACACACAATTTCTCTGCCTCACTTCTACCAGCGAGCCTGTTTCCCTAGGAAAGAGAGGAGGATTTTCTTCTTTCAGGCACTAGGACTGTACTTTCAGCACGAGGAAGAGCAGAAGACAGAGAATTTTCCATGCTTTCATTTTTTGAGGGCCTGTTTTATGTACAAAGGCTCCATGTAGCCAGGCTTTCTAGTGGAGTGTTCTCCAGTGAAAAGTGCAAACCATGAGCAAGAAACATCCCTTGAGAATATATCAGAGTTCATAAACTTGGGAGAAAACCTTTTCTATAACCTTATTTTTCAACATATTTCACAAAGAACAGTGCATACAAAAAATGCTTCATCTGAAATTATATGCTTCCAGTTTATCTAAACTGGGTGCTCAAGATGGAGAAAAACAGGATTTAGTTTTTTTAGAAGTTAGTTATCAAGATTCTCAACTCCTGTTCTATAAACACTACTAATAATGTATTTTTATGTCTGTAGTAAGAATACATTTACATTTATTGCCCTAATATGCATGGCTATCTAATGTAACCCATGATTTTAACAGAGTTGGACTGAACCAGAGGCTGAGAAAAGCACATGGAAAATTCTCATCAGCCTTACCACAGCTTTTATCAATGATTTATTTTTACATTCCTTTGGCGGTACTTATTTTATCCTGATTAATGATCAGGTTTTAGTGGTATGGAACACGGCTGCAAATTTGGTTTCCAGGATGAGGGAAATACTGTTGAACCAGCTTGGGAGGAGCCTGGAGGGTGTCAGCTCCTGCAGCAGCCACATTCTGCCTCTGCGACCTTACTGCACGTGCAGGGTAGCTCAGATCTAATAAAAAGCAGCTTTTTATTTGTCTCCTGTCACTGGAGCTGGGCAGCTGCAGAATATCAAACAGTGTCATCTCATATAGATACCTGTATTTTATTGACAGTAGATAGGGTGAGGGTAGTTACTGTGGTGCTCCCTTTTATCTGCTGCCAGCGGAGTGGCAGGGAGCCAGCAAACCCCCCGGGGGGACTCTGCTCCCTCTCATCTGTCTCCTCCTGCATGCAGCTCCTGCTTTCTCTTCAGCAACCTGTGAGCCACAGCTCACTGTGAAAAGGGGTGCCCTTTGTCAAGGAGTCATAGGTTTCAGCTTCGCTTTGTTTCTGGCAACCTGGGTGGAATTTTTCCTCCTGCTGTGGGGGATCTCCAGTCCTCGTGCACTGGCAGTGACTCCCAGCAGCCTGGCTCCTGCAGGCCCCTTAGAGCCGCTCTCTGTTGTCCCCAGCAAGGGAGAGCACAAACACAGCACCCAGGCGTGCCCCTCCTCAAAAATTTAACTTCCAGAATTTAGAAATTCAGGTTTCTGGGGGTTCAGCAATCCAGCTACAGCTGAAGCCCCACTGAAAGCCCTGAGCTCACTTTCTGCTTACAAGTGGCAGACTGTGCACCCCAGAGAAGGCCGTGAGCAGAAGCAGGTGGAAAGGGAGGGGGGTTTAGCTAGAACAACTAACAGAAGCACTGCACACACCCCACACGACCCTGAGCATCTCAGAGCGCCTGCAGAGAGGCGACTCAGTGAGAAACCCAGCCTGTAATCCTGGAGGGGCAGAAGGGCAGAGGGGGATCCTCTCTGCTGCAGTGGTCTGGGGAGGCAGTGACAGAGCGAGCGTTCTGGGGGGCCCAGCATTCAGCACCTTTCAGTTGCACACCCTCAGCACGAGCCGTGTGGGCATTTGGCCACCCATCTGCAGCAGGGTTTTATCACTCAGAGCATAACACCCCAGACTCCTTGTTAGTCTTGGAAACATAGAATCATTTAGGTTGGAAATGACCTTTAAAGTCAGAGTTCAGCCATTAACCCAGCACTGCCAAGGCCACCTCTAAACCATGTCCTGAAGAGCCGTGTCTACACATCTTTTAAGTATCTCTGGGATGGTGACTCAACCACTTCCCTGGGCAGCCTGTTCCAGGGCTTTACAACCCTTTCAGTGAAGAAATTTTAACTAATATCCAACCTAAATCTCCCCTAAGGCCATCTCCTCGTGTCCTACCACTCGGTACTTGGGGTAAGAGACCAGTCCCACCTCACTACAGGCTCCTTTCAGGCAGCTCTAGAGAGCAGTAAGGTCTCCCCTCAGCCTCCTTTTCTCCAGGCTAAACAACCCCAGATCCTTTAGCCTCTAGTCTCAAGACCTGTGCTCTAGCCCCTTCAGCAGCTTCATTGCCCTTCTTTGGACACACTGCAGCACCTCAAGGTTCTTGGAGCAAGGGCCCCAAAACTGAGCCCAGTATTCAAAGTGTGGCCTCACCAGTGTCAGCTACAGGGGGACAACCACCTCCCTGCTCCTGCCGCTCACCCCCTGTCTGTGTCTCACCAGTGCCCAGCCCAGGGCCACCATCCCCTCCCTGCTCCTGCTGCTCACACCCTGTCTGACCCAGGCCAGGAGGCCGTTGGCCTTCTTGGCCACCTGGGCACACGCTGGCCCGTGGTCAGTGGCCACCAGCACCCCCAGGGCCTTTTCCCCAGGCACTTTCCAGCCACTCCTCCCCAGCCTGGAGCTGCCTGGGGCTGTTGTGACCCCAGGGCAGGACCCGGCCCTTGGCCTTGTCCAACCTCCCCCAGCTGAGCTCAGCCCCTGGCTGCAGCCTGCCCAGCCCCCTCTGCAGAGCCTCCTGCCCTCCCCCAGACCCACACTCCCACCCAACTTGGTGTCATCTGCAACCCTCCTGGGGGTGCACTTGCTCCCCTCCTCCAGATCACTGCCAGAGATGCCAGGATGGCCGCCTGCCTTTCTGCTGCCCTCCCAGAGGAGGAACGGTGAAGAAAAACATACCTGTGTTACTCCAGACCTTCATGATCTCTCTAATGACTTAATCTTCCAATAGAACAAAATTACCACTTAAAAGGTTGCCGTCCTTTCCTGCTCATGGCAGTTTTTGAGGGAGGACAGAACATCCTGATGTCCAGGCCCCGTGTCACTCCTGCAGTGCAGCCGGAGAGGGTGCGAGGTGGGGAGAACGAGTTAAAAGCCCAACTGTGTAAGATCAGGATATAACTCAGCTTCCACTCAAATCTAACGTTACTCTGTTTTTATATAGACACAGCTCCTTATAATCACTCATGTTTTATTAATATAATTTTATAAAGTACACCTACAAGACAAACAGAGCAGTTAACTGAAGTATAACATCCAGTTTATTTCATTGAATGTCTGTGCATACTTATGTGAAGTTATAATTTATGAGTACAGGAGGCTGCCTGTGGCAATGTATGATCAACATTTTTAAAATCTCTTAAATAATTGATACAGTATTTAATGTATGAACAAACCAATGCTTATGATGGAGTTACAAAGCAAGGTGTTTAATGGATGTCTGTATACACTTAAAAGGTAATAACCCATATAGCTATCCCATATAAAAAAAAATAAACATACCTTTCTAAATTAAATAACCCATTTATTAAAGTCCAGTACACAGGATATAGTATTTTCCACAGTATTATTCTGTTTAATATCCAACATGTAGATATTAAATGTTTCACCACATGCATCTTTCACACAGTCAGACACTAATACCAAGGGATATCAGCTGATGTCAATAATCTGCAATTGCACAGAAACCATGGCTGCTGATTAGTAAAGCAATTATCATATTAAAAGAGTTCAACAGGGCTGGAGTTCCTGTACAATCAGCAATCAGTCAATAGCACGGCCATTACACAGCACATCATTGATTGGCTGTAATAAAGGCTAGCCTTGATGACAATTGATCATGATGAACCCCTCTCACAGAGGAGTCTGCTACACTAATTGAGGAGCCTCGGTTAAACAGATTAATAAAGAGAGGAGGAGGAAGGGAGAGGAGACAGCTACGAAGCAGGGTCCTGCCTGTGGTTACAGCGAGAGAGCCAGGGAGGCCTCTGTCCCCACCATGCACCCCAACTCCTCAACCTGCTCCTCCAGAGCCCTGAGCCTGCGACCCCCCACGGGTCATCTCCCCAGGCTGCAGGAGAGCCCGAGCAGTGGGGGCTTCACCTCAGCACAAACGTTTCCAGAAGGAAATCCTGCTGAGGGTGGAAAAACCAGGGTCCATCTGTAACACACCCAGGACCTCTCTCCCTTGGCCTCCCCGAAATCAGGCCTCAGACTGCCCATGTATCTCACACAGGGTCCTTGGAGTGCCTCGAGGCTGGAAAGAAAACAAAAAAGCAGCAGGAGAGGAGCTGCCCAGCTGCTCTCCTCACTTTCCTTCCCAGCCAGAAAAAAAACTGGCAGAAAACAAGTTCAGAATGTCTCCCTCATTATTCCCAAAACGTATTTCCTTCTGAAAGTGTCCCCAGTCCCAGCTGAGGAGCAAGGAGCATCGGGGCACTGCAGGAGCACCACAGCAGATGCAGGTGGCATCCTGCCTCCAGGAGCATCCCCGGCTGCCTGCCGCCCACGGGTTCCAAGACACAAACCAAAGCTCAGGGGTTAGGCCCACGTGGGACCTGGAAGCAACCAAAGGCCAGGAGTATTCCTGATTTGGGTTTGTCACGGGGAGGGGACAGCCTGGGGCAGCCCCACACAACACAGGCTGCTGAAACTTGGAAGTTTTGCTGGCAAGTACACCGTGGGCAGTGTTCTGGGTATGCAGAGTTATGTCTAGGTTTTCAGGGTGTCCTGGAAATGCAGGAGGAATAACAGGCTCATTCCCTGGAATTTGGGGCAACTCTGAGCTTTCACAGAGTAGAAGAGGTCACTAAGTGCTCATCACTACATTTTCTAATAATCCATAACACTTCTATCGTTATCATTAACTCGTGTTTCTCTCCACTCCCAAAGAGGAAGAGAAAGGGAATAAGGGAGGGAGAAAGACTTCTAGATTAGGAAAGTAAAACAGCTTTAGTGCAAACAATAATAAAACTGAATATACAAAATCAGCATCAAATCCAGACAGCCATTCCATCCCCATCAGCACTGACGCTCTGGAGCAGGCACTGGGGGTGTCCCAGACTGGACTCACCTGCAGTGGGAACCAGGTTTGGGAGCTGGATTCTGGAAGTGATGCAGGGACAGGTGGCTCGGGACTGAAGGCAGGATGGACAGAGTCCTCCTCAGCTGCCAGCCACTGAAAAAGAAAACTTGACCCTCGTGACCCCTCAGCTTCATGCTGAATATGACATGCATGGAGAGGAGCATCTTACTGGTCACTTTGGGGTCCCCTCTCCTGCCTGCTCCTCTTTGGGAGCTGGATTCTGGAAGTGATGCAGGGACAGGTGGCTCGGGACTGAAGGCAGGATGGACAGAGTCCTCCTCAGCTGCCAGCCACTGAAAAAGAAAACTTGACCCTCGTGACCCCTCAGCTTCATGCTGAATATGACATGCATGGAGAGGAGCATCTTACTGGTCACTTTGGGGTCCCCTCTCCTGCCTGCTCCTCCCCACAGGTGGGGCCTTTTCCTTCCTGCACCCCCAGCGTGGCACACAAGATTCAGCAGGGACCTTGGTCTGCCCAGGAGCAGGGACAGGCAAGAGCACACAGCCCTTTCTGCACCCCAGCCCTTGGTGGTAACTGAGCCCTGGGTGTTCCCTGCCAGCAGCAGACACTGCCTGTGAAAACAGGCTCTTAACTCCAGACACAGCAGTGCCTTAGAGCAGACTGAGCTGAGGAGTGAAATCCCTGCACAGTGTTAGTTCTGTTCTGACTCAAACCAGGACACATGAAAAAGGGCAGAGAAAACCCAGACAGCTCCACCACTGCTCCCACAGCTCAACACTGCTGCATTCAGAGCTGTACAAGACTTGGAGCCACAACCACAATGGGGGTCACCCATCCAAGGTTCCTCTCGGTGAGCTGGGGAAGGGTTCCAGGACAGGAGAAAAGGAACATCATCTCCTGATGTCCTACAGAACCAGAGCCCAAATGAGCAAATGTCTAACAGTTCTTTATCTCCTCTTCTTTTCCTGATTCTGGTCCCTCTTTTTGCCTGTTCCCTGTTTTACCTGTGGATTCAAGCTGCAGGAAGGACCTCCCAGGACTTGTCTGAACCCCTGCATACAGCTGCAGGGAGGGAAGTTGGTAACTCTGCTGGTGACTCTCAGACATCAGTCACACAGAAGCAGCCAGGATCTTCCCCAGGATTCTAACTCACATGATGCTAATTCACATCATAATTCACACGATGCTAATTAACAGGAGAGCAAATATTTTATGCAAAGAAAGGCTATAGGTGATGGATCTATTTCTATCCCAGCTTCCTTAGGGGCACTTGCTGTGTCTGTTCCTGGGGGTGGCTTTCCCAGAGAGAAGGTCAGCAGCCTTCACATCAGGAGGGGACACATCAGGCAGCTCTCCAGAAATAATTACAGCAGAGGCTAATGGAGGTCACGTCGTTGGCTTTAATTTGTGTAACCTGTACCAACAGACACAGAAAGGCACACAGCAAAAGCAGAAGACAATATAATTTTAAAATCTAGGTTTTCCTGCAGTTCTTGGCTGTGACCCTTCATCCCAGCATTGCACAGCCAGGGGTCAGGGACGTGCTGCCCTGGGCACTGCTCTGCTCTTTGCCAACAGGAACCTGGAAAAATTCCTACCCTGCCACCCCTGATCTTGTGACACGGGGGGAGAGCCACCAACTGCCCCTTCCCCTTGGTCAGGAACCGTATTTTGGTTTGTGTGAGATGTCTGCTGGCACCAGGAGGTGTCTCCACAGCAGCACAGGACAGCTGTGAGTCCAGCTCTTCCATGGGGACCAGGGGTACAGGGGTGGTTTTATTACAGGTTGAGAAGTTACTAGTTGAGTCTTCCAGGGAACTTGAAGATTCTTTTTTAATTTATTTTTTTTTTAATGAACCTAAGACATTTTATTGCAGGTTCTCCTCACTCAACAGCTGAGGGAGCTTTACTAATGTTTATAAAATTACATCCTTATTTAATACACAATACTATCTCTTTATGGTTTCCCTGCTGTGTCATATGCAAAATATCTTAGAGGGGCAGAAGGAAAATGTGTCAGTTTTAGTATTAAAAAATAGCCCATTTTCTGGTGGAGATGAGCCATGGAAAAATGAGATAAAATAAATAACATTTAACAAACATTTCTGTTTCCCACTGATCCATTTTCTATGACTATCTGGCAGTATTTTTTCTGCTGCTCTTCCTTGAAAGACTCTTTGACCTTTTTCCTTTTAAGTCCACCATCCCTGAAAGAGAGAGAAAAAGATCCTTGAGCTCAGTTCAGGGTCAAGGCAGAAAAAAAACCCCACTAAAATAGTTGGACTTTGTAGTCCAAGTGGTTTCCACCCTAACTGTTGGGTTTTGCAGTGCAATGCTGAATGACCTGCACTGCCAGGACTGTCCACACAGCACAAACAATGCACTGCCTTTCATCCAGCATTTAACAGGCAAATAATTTATTTTCCCAAAGCAAATACCTGTGGGCTTGATCCACCTGCCAGCTCCACTTCTCTTTTTATACTGTATTAGTCCATTTATTCTAGTGGAGCTGCTCAAGGAATGGAGTAATATTCCCTGACACAGAGTCAGGAGGGCTGGTGGAATACAGCCCAAGCAAAGCAAACCTGGAAGAAGGTTTGAAAGGTTCCAGGCTAACGTTTCAGAACACAGAACACCCCAATACCCTTTGAACCCCAGCTCAGGGCGTTGCTCCTTACCAGGGCAGCACAGACATCCCCCCCCGGGCAGCAATGACAGCCTTCACTCGGTTGGCAAAGTGAACAGCATCTTCTTCTTCCTGAAAAGCAAACTCAGTGCTTGCCTGGCAGCTTCAGCATTCTCCCCACGGCTCACTCAAAGAGCAGCCGTTTGGGCACAGAGCCAGCGTGGCCTGCAGGGCAGTTCCAGCTGCTCCTGGGGGGTGCCACCTGGTTTGCCACCGTCTGGGGCCACAAGGACTCAGTGGGAGGGAGGCTCTGTGGTTTCTGGGGCTGGCTAACAGCACACGGTGAGGGGTGACAGGAGCGGCCAGAGCAGAGGATGCTCACAGCATCCCAGCGTCACTCTGCAGCTGGGAACACGCCAGCAGACCCCCGCCGAGGAGCTGGGCTGCCCTGAGCAGGGCTGGGGCTGGTGCCCTGGGGACCAGGGAGTTCCTGAGCTCACCGGAGCCTGCCCGGAGCTCAGAGGACTCCGGTGAGGTCTCACAGCAGCTCCCCCAGCAGGACTGGAGCCGAGCGAGGAGCGGGATGTACAGCACCGGCTGGGGAGCTGCTGCAGCAAAGCTCCTGCCCTAGGCAGGCTAGGGGATGGG